>NW_021604641.1:914547-917311 GCF_004785775.1 Grammomys surdaster | reverse complement strand
TAATATCCAATATATACAAAGAACTCAAGAAATTAGACTCCAGACAACCAAATTACCCTATTAAAAATGGGGTATAGAGCTTAACAAAGAATTTTCAACGGAAGAAACTCGAATGGCCAAGAAGCACCTAAAGAAATGTTCAGCATCATTAGTCGTCAGGGAAATGCAAATCAAAACAACCCTGAGATTCCATCTCACACCAGTCAGAATGGCTAAGATTAAAAACTCAGGTGATAGTAGATGCTGGCGAGGGTGTGGAGAAAGAGGAACACTCCTCTATTGTTGGTGGGACTGCACAGTGGTGCAACCACTTTGGAAATCAGTCTGGGGGTTCCTCAGAAAATTGGACATAGCATTACCTGAGGATCCAGCTATACCACTCCTAGGCATATACCCAGAAGATGCTCGAACATATAACAAGGACATATGCTCAACTATGTTCATAGCAGCCTTGTTTATAATAGCCAGGAGCTGGAAAGAACCCAGATGTCCTTCAACTGAGGAATGGATTCAAAAAATGTGGTATATTTACACAATGGAGTATTACTCAGCTATTAAAAACAATGAATTTGAGAGGTTCCTAGGTAAATGGATGGAACTAGAAATTATCATCCTGAGTGAGGTAACCCAATCACAAAAGAACACACATGGTATTCACTCACTGATTATCGGATATTAACCCAGAACCTTGAAATGCCCAATATGCAACTCACAGGCCACATGAATCCCATAAAGAAGGAAGACCAAGTCGGGGTGATTCGGTCCTTCTTAGAAGGAGCAACAAATTACTCAAGGGAGCAAATATGGAGACAAAGTGAGGGACAGAAACTGAAGGAGGGGCCATTTCAAGACCACTCCACCTGAGTATCTATCCCATGTGCAATCACCAAAGGTAGATGCTGATGTGGAAGTCAGGAAGTGCATGCTGATAAGAGCCTGATATGAATATCTCCTCAGAGGTCTCAAGAGTCTGACATACTCAGAGGCAGATGCTCACAACTAGCCATTGAACTGATCATGGGGTTCTCAATAGAGGAGTTAGAGTGAAGACTGAAGGAGAGCTGAAAGGATTTGCAGCACCATGAGGAGAGCAACAATACCAACCAACCACAGCTCCCAGGGTCTAAACCACCAGCATGGGAGCACTTAGGGAGGGATCCAGCGCTTCAGTTGAATATGTAAGAGTGGAGGGCCCTGCTGGACATAGGTGGAAGAAGAGAACCTTGACTGCATGAAGGCTGGATGCCCCAGGGGGTGGGAATTTTGAGGCTGGGGAGGTGGGAGTGGGGGGGGGTAGATAGAGGTTACATCCACAGAAAGGAAGGAGGAGGGGTGAGGGGATTGGAGGTTCCTGGGTGGGTGGGGGATGGGGTAAGGGGACAACATAGGAAATGTAAATAAAACATCCAATAAAAAAAAAAATGAAAGGCGATGACCCCAGGCAACTTGCTTGGTGGACATTTATACAGTTTCCAGCTGGTAGCATACAGAAACAGCAGCTAGTAACAATATGATTGGCAGAACTGTGTGGCTTTTAAACTGATTGGTCTTTAGGGAATTCCCTTGTCTGCGGGTGTCCAAAGGTCCATCCTGTGAAATGCATCGATGTGCTTGTTCTGGGCCTCCCCCACCATCTGGTTGGTCCACAACCCCTGTGGTATGAGGAATGTTAATTAGCCTCTCTCTTCTGGAGGGACAAGTGTTTCAAAGTTCCTGAGATGAACTCTTCATGGTCATGTCTCTTTTTCTGTTTGTTGGTCTGAGATGTCAGGGATGCATTATCTACATGTGGAACTGCTTGGGCATGTTACCCCCACATGACTGATGACCAAAAATGTTTCTTTGAACGTTTGTTGGTACATGACTCAGGCCTTGTGCCAGAAGCAGGCAAAGCTCCTACCATCCCTTCGGGATCTCCAGGGCTTGTAGCCTTTAACTTGACCTGACCAGGCTTCCTCTCAAGGTCCACTACCCCACATTCAGATAACAGCTCAGACAGAAGAGGGAAGTTAATTCTCACCTGTTCACTGGCCTCCCATCTTGCTACCAGATTTTTCCCTTTCTTAGTGGTGCAGGTTTCTTCACTTGGAACAGAATCAGTATTTCCAACATTCATTTTGGAATAGTGACTGCTTCCAACACCAGATTGTCAATGTACCTGCCCGATTTGTGGATCATTAGCTGTTGCCCTAGTAAGAGTCAGATAATCTGGGACTGCACCGATCATTGATACCTCCACTCTGGAGAACCAAGTACCAGGTTATCAGAGACTAAGGTGTGACATGGTTACCATTAATTTAAGGCTCCCATTTTGACATTCTTTTAGGCCTGTGATTCAATAAACCTTCCTTAAAACAAACCTTCATTTAAATATTTGTCTGCATTATATCTAAGTAGACTGATTCTTTTATAGGACAAAGTGTAGTCATATAAGAGAATTTTACTTTTCATGAGCAGTAATCACACAATAATTAACTGATGTTCTTCTGAGAAAGCTCTGAAATTCTAAAGTGGTTGTTAGGAACTCCCCACATTCCAGAACCAGGTTCCTCCTTCAGCAAGACAGAGCCGATATGCCAGATCATTACTGACGGCCAATGCAACAAGTTATTTCAATGTTTTCCACTCTTGCCGTGGTCGGGTACACACATGCTTTATTAGCCCCTCTGTAATCTCTCTCTGTCTCTGCCTCCCTATGTCTCTCTATCTGTATTTATCTCTCTCTCTCTCTCTCTCTCTCTCTCTCTCTCTCTCTCTCTCTCTC
>NW_021604641.1:908971-914537 GCF_004785775.1 Grammomys surdaster | reverse complement strand
CTCTCTCTCTCTCTCTCTCTCTCTCTCTCTCTCTCTCTCTCTCTCTCATGATCAAAGGCAGCCTTTCACTTTATTTCCAGTCTCAGAAAAATCTCTTCCCTGAGGTCGGTTGGGTTGTGTGATCTTTGTGACATTCCTTTGCTCATCCTATCACTGCAAAAATTCTAACAGTAGAATGTAAGTTTCTGAAGTAAATATCATATGGATATTTGCTGAAGGTGCTCAGAAGCAGAGTGAATTCTGAGACTTTTCTCTCACATTGAATTCCTAGTCAAGCAAATCACTGCTGCAACAATTTTAATGAAAGCAGAGAAATTTAAATAAGGAACATTTCAGAAAATGGCCAATGTAACCTGAATATAATCAGGTACAAAATGAAGTGGAAGTCCATCATCTTCATGTGTCCTAGCTGCACAGTAAAGCCCTTGTGATCGTTGTCCCAGTCAGTGCTTTACTAAATTAGCTTTAAATGCTTCCAAAGGACGGATTATGAGGAAGAAAGCTAAGTATTTGGGAGTGGCCAAACCATGGCTT
Organism: Grammomys surdaster; assembly: GCF_004785775.1. NCBI lineage: Eukaryota > Metazoa > Chordata > Mammalia > Rodentia > Muridae > Grammomys > Grammomys surdaster. The sequence goes on along the minus strand of NW_021604641.1, from coordinate 914,003 downwards.
CCTTGTCCTCCCCCCCTTTTTTTCTTTCTCATTATTGATGATAGGAAGCTGAGAGTCACAAGGAGAAAGCACTGACATAATCATATTAATTATTGTGTATGGGGATGGGTAACATGATGTAGACTTACACATCAGAAAGATGATGTTGCAGGTGATAGGACCATGTGAAAATCTTCATTGGTACTCTTGGTGGAATCTCTTAATAGGGAACCATTAAATACACACTAGGCAGATGGCAAGTCTTTGATAGTGCTTCTTAAAAGGCATCATAGAATCTTGACTTCAGTTTTATCCTGTAGGAAGCATAGCTTATTGGAAAAACAAGGATTGTTAATCATGTAGGCCTATTTTATTATATGTAAATAAATGGATGATGCCTTCTCATCTGAAATGCCAAAGTGAAAATGGTAAATCCACCTAATGCTTCATTAATAGTATATTAGGAGCCAGCTGCTACCAAAAATTCCCTAATATCCTGAGTATTGCTTAGGTTCTGATATTGAACAATGTGTCTCATTTAATAGAGCACATTCTTATGAAAGATGTCCCATGTACTTTGTACTCTCTGCCAATAGAATCTATTCTTATGCTTGTCAAAGACAAACATATATATTATATAACCCAATAATTCCTTGAAGAGATAATTGAACTTACATAGTCATAGTAAGCTTTATTCCCAATAGCCAAAGTATAAAATCAAGAGCCAATCAGATTAAAAGGTAGTAAATTATAAAGTACATAAAATACAATGTTACAGGATTTTGTTAAATATACAATGAAATATTATTTGTCCTTTGTAAAGATGCAGCTTAGCCTAGAGGAAATTAATGAAATAAGCCATGCACAGAAAAAAAGATGTTAAACATATAATGAAGTATTATTTGTCATTTGTAAAAATAGAGATTAGCCCAGGAAAATTAATGAAATAAGCCATGTACAGAAAAAAAAAGATGTTATTTGAGTATCCACCATCTCTTGCCTCTTCAATTACTTTGTTAATTTGCTGGGACTGTTGAAAGATTGGTTGAAAAGTATGACATTATTTTCTATGTGTAGAACTATAGAAGTATCCTTAGTGTCATCCCCAATTATTTCCTGCAGAAACTCCAGCTATTAATGGCTTCCAAGAGATTTCCTTGAAATCCCACGTTTTACTATTTCTTCACATCACCATCCTTCTCTGACATGCAGCTGCTTGTTAACTCCCACTGCTGAAGAGCCTGAATTTCTAGAATTCTACCTTGGTGACTAAGTACACACACACACACACACACACACACACACACACACACACACACACTACAAAACAAACAAATAACAAAACAAGAATTCAAATAAAACGAAAAATGGTATCAGTGCCATCATTAATGGCAAAGCATGTGCTTTAGTGAAGATTTATGTGTTTAGCCATGAGGGTTTAAACAGTATTCTCTAATCCTATCTCAACCTTTGAGAGTGTATCTTCCACAAAGGTCTCTTTAGCCATCACCCATTCTAAACTCTGACAGTGGCTCATATTACTCTGTTAAAACTCCATCTGCATTCAACCCTACAGACTGTTTTCTCATCTGAATTCATAGGGAGTGAGGCATTGAGGGAATACCAGAGACAGATCTTGGTAATATTAGAATTGTACCCTAAAGACAAGACTTTCCTTCAAAAATATGGAACAAGAAATGCCAGTGGGACTGCTTTCAAATGCTTATGAATAAGCCTGAGCTCCATTAAGCTTTGAAGGAGCTATGACAGTGGTGCAGTAAAACCCAGGAGGAGTGGTGACTGACTTACTTCAAAGCTCTGGTAGAGAGGGAATACTCAGCATTCTAGTGAAGGGAAACGAAGCCACTCATACTTAAAAGTTCTTACAATGAACAAAATAAGAGAAACAGAGAAGGCATCATCTACTGGATTTGTGAATGATATTAACTTATTATATTACACATAATTCCACACTGGATATGTTGAAACTGTCTTATTACAGATTGTAAAATAGGCAAAATACTTCATTTTTGCTGTTCTTAAACAAGAGTTATTAGATTAAAATGTTTAAGTTTAAAAACATACTAAAACACATTTTTGTACTAGAAATATACTTTTGTAAAAGTAATTACAGAATTACTGATTGGTGGATATATTCAAAAAGTACACAAAAAATTAATAGGCAGTAAAAAATGACTTTCTCTAAATACCATTGCTTCCTCTTAAAGCAGCAAGGAAACCAAGATTAAAGGCTGGCATGTCTGCCTACGCTCAATGTCTTCGATCTTCTTGGGTCAGATTCTAACATGACTCTACACACACACATGTGCAGATGACACGAGATCATTGCTGTGAGTGTATGCTCTCTCCAGTTTCTTTGTGTAGGCACTTAGAGCTATGAGTTTTCCTCTTAGCACTGCTTTCATGGAGTGCCAAAAGTTTTGGTATGATGTGTCCTCATTTTCATTAAATTCTAAAAAGTCTTTTATTTCTTTCTTTATTTCTTCCTTGACCAAGTCATTATTGAGTAGTGCATTTTTCAGTTTCCAAGTGTATGTGGGTTTTCCATTGGTTTTGTCATTATTAAAGACCAGTGTTAATCCGTGGTGATCAGATAGGATGTAAGGGATTATTTCAATCTTTTTGTATCTGTAGAGGTCTGTTTTGTGACCAATTATATGGTCTATTTTGGAGAAGGTACCATGAGGTGCTGAGAAAAAGGTATATTCTTTTGTTTTAGGATGAAATGTTCTATGGATATCTGTTAAATCCATTTGGTTCATAACTTCTGTTAATTTCAATGTGTCTCTGTTTAGTTTCTGTTTCCATGATCTGTCCATTGCAGAGAGCCGGTGTTAAAATCCTCCACTATTATTGTATGAGGTACAATGTGTGTTTTGAGCTTTAGTAAAGTTTCTTTTTTGTATGTGGTTGCCCTTGCACTTGGAGCATAGATGTTCAGAATTGAGAGTTCTTCTTGGTTGATTTTTCCTTTGATGAGTATGAAGTGTCCTTCCTTATCTTTTTTTAATACTTTTGGGTGAAAGCTGTTTTTATTTGATATTAGAATGGCTACTCCAGCTTGTTTCTTGGGACCATTGGCTTGTAAAAGTGTTTTCCATCCTTTTATTCTGAGGTAGTGTCTGTCTTTTGTCACTGAGGTGCATTTCTTGTATGTAGCAAAATTCTGGGTCCTGTTTGTGTATCCAGTATGATAGTCTGTGTCTTTTTGGGGGGAATTGAGACCATTGATGTTAAGAGATATTAAGGAAAAATGATTGTGGCTTTCTGTTATTTTTGTTATTAGAGGTAGAATTATGTTTGTATAGCCATCTTCTTTTTGGGGTTGTTGGAAGATTACTTCCTTGCTTTTTCTAGGTTGTAGTTTCCCACCATGAGTTGGCATGTTCCATCAATTATCCTTTGAAGTGCTGGGTTTGTGTGAATATATTGTGCAAATTTGATTTTGTCATGGAATATCTTGGTTTCTCCATGTATAGTGATTGAGAGTTTTGCTGGGTATAGTAGTCTGGGCTGACATTTGTGTTCTCTTAGGGTCTGTATGATGTCAGTCCAGGATCGTCTGGCTTTTATAGTCTCTGGTGAGAAGTCTGGTGTAATTCTTATAGGTCTGCCTTTATATGTTACTTGACCTTTTTCCCTTACTACTTTTAGTATTTTTTCTTTGTTTTGTGCATTTTATGTTTTGATTATTAAGTGATGGGAGGTATTTCTTTTCTGGTCTAGTCTATTTGGCATTCTGTAGGTTTTGTATGTTTGTGGGCTTCACATTCTTTAGGTTAGGAAAGTTTTCCTCTATAATTTTGTTGAAGATATCTACTGCCCTGTTAAATTGAGAACCTTCACTCTCATCTATACCTATTATCCTTAGGTTTGGTCTTCTCATTTTGTCCTGTATTTCCTGAATGTTTTGGGTTGGAACTTTTTGCATTTTGCGTTTTCTTTGACAGTTGTGTCACTGTTTTTCCATGGTATCGTCTGCATATGAGATACTCTCTTCCATCTCTTGTATTCTGTTGGTGATGCTTTTGTCAATGACTCCTGATCTCTTTCGTAGGTTTTCTAACTCCAGGGTAGTCTACTTTTGAGATTTATTTATTTTTTCTATTTCCATTTTTAGGTCCTGGATGGTTTTTTTTAATTCCTTCATTGTGTTTTCCTGCAGTTCTTTAAGAGATTTTTGTGTTTCCTCTTTATGGGCTTCTACCAGCTTACCTGTGTTCTCCTTTACTTCTTTAAGGGAGTTACTTATGTCCTTCTTAAAATCCTCTATCATCATCATGAGAAGTGATTTTAAATCTGAATCCTGCTTTTCTCGTGTGATGGTGTGTCCAGGGCTTGCTATGGTGGGAGAACTGGGTTCTGATGATGCCAAGTAACTTTCGTTTCTGTTGCTTATGTTCTTGTGCTTGCCGTTTGCCATCTGATTAATTCTAGTGTTACCTGCACTAACTATGTCTAACTGGAGTCTGTCTTTCCAGTTATCATGCTTGTGTCTGAACTCCTCAGAGTCCAGATGTCTCTGTGATCTTGTGATTCTAAGCTCCTGGGTGGAAGAATTCCTGAGACTCAGGCTGCCTTTGGGATCCTGAAATCGTGCTGCTCTGTGTGTAGTGGTTCCTCTAGGATGGCTCAGGATACAGTGTCTCCAGAGGAGCAGACCAGCTAGTTGTCTGCCCCAGCCAAAAGGACCAAGCGAGTTGGGGTAGGGGGTAGGGAAGGGAAGTAGTATTCTGGAGGAGCAGGGTTTGGGTGGCTGATGGGTCCTGAGCACCTCTGGCTCCCAGTTGTAACTCTGGGCGTTTTGAGTGGGAGGGGGTTCTTACCCGCTGCTCTGAGTGCAGTGACTCCCCTAGGATGACTCAGGATAAGGTGACCCATGAAGGCTGGACACTGTGTTTTGGGGAATTTGAGGGTAGGGAGGTTGTAGTGGGGGATAGGTAGGGGCACATCACAAAGAAGCAGGAGGAGAGGTGATGGGATAGGGGGTTCCTGGGCTGGGGGGGGGGAGAAATGGGGTAAGGGTATAACA
>NW_021604641.1:896343-908871 GCF_004785775.1 Grammomys surdaster | reverse complement strand
AGAAAGAAAGAAAGAAAGAAAGAAAGAAAGAAAGAAAGAAACTAAGTATTGGATTAACTGTAGGTGTGAAGTGATCTTGCTTACAGTAGATCCTTTTAGACCATACCAATTCTAACATCATGGTTGACAAACTTGATATCTACATTTGTCAGTAACACCTGTACTCTTAATCTGTGCAGTTAAAAGGCATAGATCATGAACAAGACAGCCCCTGGTCCTTAACATGAGCAGTGGGAGCTCTGCATGTTTACTGATGCTTCGTTCTTCTATACATTGGACATTAACCCAAGGTATCCTATGACACAGACTTTAATGTCTGACTTTGGATTAACCTCAATCAGTATTAAAAATGGCAGCATCTAGAAGCTGGCTTATATCCAAGGACATTCCTCATTTTCTCAGTTTATCTGCATGCACCCTTCCCTAGTCTGTGTAAGGGAAAAAAGTTTATCCTCCAGTAAGGGTATGCTTCCTTAAAAAAATGAATAATCTCTTGATCACACCCAGGAGAGCTGGGCTGGAGCTGCTAGGATTCCTTTGTCCTTAGCAGCACTTTCCTCATACATGGTTCACTATATTCGGGGAAGCAAGGAATTTGTATGTCCTCTGTCTGGGACCCATATTATGTGCCATCAGCTGGAATCAGCTCTTCTTAATAATAATGTATCACCCAGTCTGGTCAGATGTCATTTAGTGTTCTGTTCCTAAGCACTACATCAAGGCTCTACAACTCATGCAGGTGATATCATGTCTCCCTCCTGGAGACACATCGAGCCATATTCAATTTCTGAAAGAGAGAAAAACATAAGACCTTTCATTATCTCACTATACCCCATGGGAAGAGTGTTATCTCAAATAAACAATGATTACTTCCCTTCATATAGAAAAGGAAAATAGGTGAAAATAAAGGAAAGGAAGGACAAATTCATCCCCCAGAGTAACCTTAGTAGGTACATTAGTAAGGGTTCTTTAATGGAACAGAACTAATACTATATATAATATATATGATATATATAATTTATATATATATGACTTATGATTTATTAGAGTGGCTTACAAGCTGTGGTTCAATTAGTCTGACAATATTTCTCTGCTGTGTACTTATAGAAAGTCTATAAATCCAGCAGTTGTTCAGTCTATTAGGCTGGATATCTCAGCTGTTCTTTAGTACAATGCAGGATTCCAAAGAAGTAAGCTAACAAAAGAATGGACTTTTCAGCTGTAGGGAGTAAAGCAAGAAAAGAGAGAGAGAGAGAGAGAGAGAGAGAGAGAGAGAGAGAGAGAGAGAGGAGAGTCCTTCTTCCATCATTTATAAACGTTGCTACTAGAATGTGTGGCCCAGATTAAGATGTACTGACCATCAGATAAAAAGGGGATCTTTAAACTTCAAATGATTTAATGAAGAAAAAATTCCCTCAAAAGTATACCCAGCTATTTGAGTTTAAAGTTGTCGGCCAAGAATAGTCATCACAGTAGGCACAATTACTCAAACCCTAGGAATAAGTCAAACTGAGGGCATTGGATAGTTTTTGAAATTCAAATATCTGACCAAAATGTCAATAAGTAAAGGAATGATGGTAGATATAAGAAAACTAATGTGTATGTGCTTATTCTATCAACAAATTTTAGTCTAAATATTATACAAGTCTTTTTAAAATTAGTCTTTTTAAATTTGTGAGATACTGTGATTTTTTTCTCACATTACATCCTTATAACCACAGGCTTAAAGTGGAAAATAAATTCCTGAAGTAAACACAGCTCCTTAAAAAATCTGACCTAACAATCCTACCTCTCAAACTTCATATGGTAGTCCTGAGGACAACACCGACATTCCCTTACCATAATGAGTTGAGTTCTCAGGACATGAAACAAGGGTGTATTAATAATGGTAGGACATCAGCTATGCCAAACATCATACAAAGACCTCAATGTACAGCTCAGAGAACAGAAGTATAGAGAAAGCCAGGAACATCGAAACAATACCAGATATGGGGTGAACTGTGTAGGTCCCAATAGCCATGTTACTATTTAGCTAATGCTGCAGTCCAGCCAGACAGCTGACTACTCACTTCTATTCATACCACTTACCTCATCTCTTGCAATTATCTGAGGAACAGTTCTCTCTCTCTCTCTCTCTCTCTCTCTCTCTCTCTCTCTCTCTCTCTCTCTCTCTCTCTCTGTGTGTGTGTGTGTGTGTGTGTGTGTGTGTGTCCAGGTGAGGCTGTCATCCTTTCCTCTCCTAATGTACAAACTCATCATTTATGTTATAATGCTCTAAAGACATCTGTCCTATTGCTCTCCAGAGAAATTGTTCGACCTCTCCTCTGTAGGAATCATTTCTGAAGTGCAACTTCTGTTTTGTAAGAGATAGCAGGAGTTTAAATGCAGAGGTAGGTAAGTCTTTTTCCCCAACTGTACATTTTAAGTCTATTATTACACATGAAAAGTTTGAGCAAACACTTTATTAATATGTAAGAGGAATTTGGGGATAAATAAAAAAATCACTTGACTCCTCAAACATGCTGTCATCTAAACATAATTACTACACAGTAAACTTGCTCACAGGAACCATTGTTCATAAATCTAGAAGGTTAATGGCTGCCTAAGCAGCTACATCCAACAGCAGAACCAACGTTATGTTTCGAAGTCTCATGAAATGAAGCTAAAAATACTCTATAATATAAAGAACCTTAATCTGAAACAGTGACTTGGATAAACTATGAAATATTGAGAGAGAACAGAGACAACCTTCTTACTAACTATAATATTAGGGTATATATATATATATATATATATATATATATATATATATATGCAATACTAAGAATTAGTGGTTAGACATTCTGGGCATAAACTTCACTACTGAATGATATTTGCAACCTACCCAACTCTTTTCCAACTTTTAAAAGTTTTTCAGAATCTCATAAAGTTTACCCATGCTTACCTTGAATTTATTTTCTTTTTCCTGCTGGTCTTGAACCCATACTCCTGCCTCACCTTAGAAAGTAGCTGATATTGTAGGAATATACCAGCAAGATGAGAAATTTTATTTTTAGTTGTGGGGTTTGACCCTATGGCTTCCTCATGCCAAGTAAACATTCCATCACTGAGCTACATATTTCTATAATACGATGAAACTTTGATAAAACAAATTATTAAGGGGGAAAATACTAGAATGTTATAGCCACAGGAGGAGCCTATTTTGCGATCTTCACACATTGCAGTGCAATTAATGAACTTACCACAACATATTTGCTTACATTCTATCTGTATTCACTTTACTCAGTAGAAAAAGAACGATGAAAACAAGTGAATTTATTAGATATGAGAATTCAATTGCAAAATAATATGAAAATAGATTTGTGTGTGGATTGGTGGTGAATAGCTATAGGAACAGGAAGGATGGGGTTGGGAAAGACTGAGGAAGAAAGTCCTTGGGGAGATGGTTGAGATTGAGGGGCAATGTAGTAACCTACTGTAATGGAAACTTCCTAGAATGTAATAAAATAACTAATAAAGCCTCCTATTAATGGGGTATAAAGCCTAAACTGACTATCTTCAATAATCAGGTAAGGCTCTTATCAGTAGGATGTCAACCCTACCACAACCTTTTGGGCTACAATCTGTTCTTCCTATAAAACATGCTGGGGCAATGGTGGCATAGAATTTGTGAGAGTCATCAGTTCATGACTAATCCAACTCTCTCACACCATATGAGAACACACATGGCTGATACTCTCTCTATGGCCAGGAACCAGAAACTTTTAAGTCCAGAGACCCAGGATAGAATCAAACATGATTGGCTAAAAGAAAAGAAAAGAAAAGAAAAGAAATGAAAACAAACTCTGGCTGCTCTTCCAGAGGTCTTGAGTTCAATTCTTAGCAACCACTTGGTGGATCACAACTATTTATAGTGGCATCGGATGTCCTCTTCTGACACACCGGTTTACAGGCAAATAGAGCATGCATACATAAAATCAATCAATCAATAAATAAAAAGAAAGTCAGAAATCAGTGCCTAGCCCAGTTGTCATTAGAGATTCTACATCCAACAACAGATTATGTAGAAATACACAGCCACAGCCAAATATTAAGTGAGCTCATGGAATCTTGCCAAAGAGCCAGAGGAAGGATTAATAAAAGCTTGATGTGTAGAGGATACCACAAGAATATGGTCCACAAAATCAACTTAAATAGGGGTCATAGGGGCTGACAGAAATGGAAAGAACAAGCATGGAACATGAATTGGTTTAAGCTAGGTCCTCTGCATATATTTTATGATTATATCGCTTATTGCTCTTCCAGGACTCCCAACAATTTGAGTGGGGACATCTCTGACACTGCCTGTACTTGGGACCCATTTCCACCTATTGGGGTGCCACATTTAGCTGTGATATGAGGACTTGTGTACTATCTTATTGTATCTTGTTGGACCATCTTTGATAAATATCCCTGGGAGGTCTGTTATTATTTTGAGGAGAGGAAAGCAGAAGAAGAGATGATCTTGGGGAGAGGAGAGTTGGGGGAAGGGACTAACAGGAACAGAGAGTAAACTGCAGTCAGGATGTTGTGTATGAGAGAAGAAAAATGTTAGAAAGAGAGAGAAGGATAATTGCTTAAATGTTTTCAGCAAAAAGTAACATGAGAGCATTGGGTTTTTAATCTTTCAAGCAGCAACAGGGAGGAAAAATATAGAAATTTAAGCCAGTAGGCAGAACTTGAGATTCTGAGCTAATAACACTTTAGTTGGAGGGTTGAGATTGAACATAAGAGCAAGCTCCAAACTATTTTGCAGTGTTCTTTATACATTCTAGACATTAGACCATTACGGATGTTCAGTTAACAAAGGCCTTCTTTCATTACGCAGCCTCTTAACTCCATGAATTGTTTGCTTTGCTGTGCAGAAGCCTTTTATTTTCAGTTATATTTATTTCATGCTGTTATTTCCTGAAGTCTTACAGTCCTTCACAGAGCATTTTTCCTATGCTTTTATGTTCAATTGTTTCCCCTAGCAGATTTGGAGTTCAGGGTCTTTTTTATTATTATTTTATTAAAAGTAGAACTTAGGAAGAATATTCTGTAAAGGACTCGAGTTCAGGAAATAACAGCATTTTCCATTAAATGTATTCTAAACACTGTCTCCCCTTCCTCGTCTTCCAGATCCTCCCTATACATCCAAATCTTCAGAGAATAAAAGCTGAAAATGCAAAAACCACACAACCAAACCAAAATTGAACAAAACAAAACAAACAAATAAACAAACAAAACAAATAAAAAGAATGAGAAGAGCACATAGGCTGCTAACAGAACTTCTTTGTTTTCTCTGTTTCGCTAGACCCAGTCTCTTGGGCTCCCCTCTAGCAACAGAACATCAGGTACAGGATACCTATAGCTCTGTCCATGTCTTCTATGAATCCCAAAGACATTCCCCTCTTAGCCTCCCTTCCCTAAATATTGTCTCTACAACAGATATCCACTAGCTAACCAAAGAACACACCTGCCAGAAGACCAGGTAGGCTACTTACTGTTCTTCTCTGGTATCGCTCTTCTCAGAGCAAACCCAAACTCTCTGGATCATTTCTAGTGCTGCAAAAGAGCACCTTCTGCAGTACCCTTCCCAGCTTTCCACACCTCCTATGCATCCCACAGACCATCCCATTCTGATTTCCCTCTCACAATAATGACTGTAGCCCAGCACTCGACACCAGCAGACATTCCCTGTATATACCCTGAGCAGGCCAGAAAAATATACAACACATAGTTATCCCACTCTGCAAATCCAAAGACAAAATGGAAACCAAGATACAAATGACCCAATCAACAAAGACACAGAAATCAGAACCTAGACCTATAATCGTTACAAACCCAGATGCCTAGACACCAACATAAGAACATAATAACAGCCAGGAAAATATATCTCCCCTAGAGCTAGAGATCCTACCAAAGCAGGTCCTGGATAGTCCAACATAGTTGTGGTACAATAAAAGACTTTGAAAGCAGATATATGAAGATGATAAAGATTATAAAAGATGAAATGAAAATAATTTCTTAAATCAAGAAAAACACAGACATTTGACAAATATGAATAATTACCTCATTTAAAACCAAGAATAAACAAAGGAAGGGTTGAAGAAAACAAACCTCTTCAAGACCTGAAAATGGAAACAGGATCAAAAAAAAATGTAAACTGAAGAATGTCTGGAGAAGAAAAATTTAAGAATTCAAATAGAAACTACAGAGGGATGACTTACCAACAAAATAAAAGAGATGAAAGCGAGAGTCTCAAGCACTGAAGAAATGATAGAAGAAATGGATATATCAAAGAAAATAGTAAATCAAATATTAAAAAATATGTGGCACAAAAAATTCCAGTAAATTCAGGATACTATAAAAAGACCATACCTGAGAATAATGAGAATTTATAATGAAAAAGAAACCCAACTCAAAAATCCTGAAATTATTTTCAACAAATTCATAGAAGAAAAATTTCCTAACCGAAATATGGAGATGTCTGTATAAGTACAAGAAGCATATAGAACTTCAAATACATTGGATTAGAAAAAGCAAAGTGCTCTTCCTACATAATAATCAAAATACTAAACATGCAGAACAAAGAAAGAAAAGCTGTAAAGGAAAAAGGCCAAGTAACATATAAAGGCAGATTTTTTAGAATTATGCCTGACTTCTCAATAAAGAATCTAAAAGCCAGGGGAGCCAGAACAGGTGTCCTGTGCACTCTATCTGTCCACAGATACCAGCACAAACTAATATACTCAGTAAAAATTTCAACCACCATAAATGGAGAAAATAGAACATTCTATGATAAATTCAAATTTAAACAATACTTATATAGAAATCCAGCCTAACCAAAAGGTGTTAGAAAATTCCAAGCTTGTTAACTATACCTGTAGAAACAAAGGAAATAAGTAATTTCACATCAGCAAAATAAAATGAACAAAAACACACATACGCTCTTGCACACACACTCACGCAGACAGAAAACCACCACCACCACTGCCACCAACAGAAACAACAAAATAACACAAATGTATAATCATGGGCCATTGATCTCTTTCAATGCCAGTGTTCACAATTCCCAAATAAAAAGATACAGACTAACAAAATAGATGTGAATGCATGATGTATTGCTCTGCTGTGTCTAAGAATCACTACTCAACATCAAGAATAAATATAATCTAAGATAAAAGGTGAAAAAAGTTATTTTAACCAAATTAACCTAAGAAGCAAGCTGGTATACCAATTTTAATATCTAACAAATTTGATTTCAAGCATTAAAGTAGTAAAAAAAAAGATGAGTAAGGACTCATCGAAGGGATATTCCCCCAAGATGGCATTGACCTAAGAGATAGAGAATCTTTCACCCAGACAAAGAAAGAAAATACATTCTACTTTGAACTTCATGGAATAATATCCAAAATTGGACACATACTCAAACACAAAATAAGTCTCAACAGATACAAGAAAATTGAAATAACCCCACTTATGCTATCAATCCACAACAGATTTGAAGTTGGATATCAACAGCAGAAACAGCAGAAAGCTTACAAATTTATGGAAACTAAACAACTCTCTGTTGAATTAAAAAAAAAGAAAACAGAAATCAAGAATCTACTGTAATTGGAAACTTCTCTAATGATGACTGAAAAAGACAGTGATCTATTGATATAGCAGAATGTTCTTAGGAGTCATTATATTGCTATGTTGATTTAACTAAGGGCAATGTTTGGTTTTCTTCTAGCCCCATGACCTATCTAGTCCCAGGTTTTAGGTATATGATCAGTATCAAACATGGAATCCACCCAGACAAGATAGTGTGTAGTTATTCCCACAACTTTTGTGCCACTATTGCAGCAGCATATAGTGTAATCAGGACTCTACTGTAAATTTAAGGATTTATGCTAGGTTTCTGTTTATGTTTTTCCCCCCAGTAGCATGCAGAGTACTTTCTAGTACTATGAATACTCGTCTGTAAGGTTGAAGACTCTAGTTCAGTAACATATTAACTTCTCTGCATTCGGTGAGATAGGTGGGTGGGAATAGGAACTTGGCATTCGTTTATGGAGACAAACAACCTTGGCAATAATCTGAGTTTTTTTGCAATTTCCCTGGACCATCAAGGCAACAATTCAATTAGATGTTACAGTACTGACACTAGGGGTTTAAAATTAGAATTACCACATGATACAACTATACTACTTCTGGGCTTATACCTCAAAGTTCTCCAGAGATAGTAGCTCATCCATATTTATTAAGATACTATTAAAATACAAAAGTAGTGGAACCAGCCTACACATCCACTGAAGGATGAAAAAATGGAGAAATTCTATGTAACAAATATAACTTCACTCTACTATAAAGAAAAATAAAACTATGCCATTGAAATATAGATGATCATGCTGAATCACAAAGAATCAGAATGACAGAACAATCTTTTCTCTGATATTTTGAAATTAAATTCCCCCCCCCTCTCTCACACACACACACACACACACACACACAAGTTCACACATTTGAAATAAAAGTAACAGCATTATCAGGGAAGAGGAAGAGATTTATTTCAGAGATTGAAAAGAATTGATAAAGGGTAATTAGATTCAATATGCAAATTTTATTTAAATGAAAATACAATTTTGATGATCATTACTTTGCCCACAAATATACACTAACAAGACCTCAAACATCAGCTGTATATTTTAGTGTGCATTTTTTAATGCAAGCATTTAGGAGATAGAGGAAGACAAAGGTTGGTGTGTATGAAAGCAGCTATGTCTTCTCATCCAAGTAGCTATAGTGAAAAAATAAGATCCTATTTAGAAAAAAAATACAGGTGAAACTTATGTGAGTAGTATCTATAAAGGCTTAACAAAAAAATTACCATTTATTTCCAATGTGATTGACTAGAAGAATATTTATATGAGTAGAGAAATAAATAATAGAATAATATACTATTACCTAAATGTATTTTTAGTGACTTTATCAAATTCACAATAATATATGATAGGCAAAAAATATGAACATGCTAAGGATAAAAGAAACAATAGCTTAAGTTACCAACAATGGTAGTATGTGTAAACATGGGAAAGAGAAAGTACAAAAGAGACATGTAGTATAACTTAATGATAAGGGTACTGGGAATAAGTTGTACAGTAATGCATTACACACAAACAGGGAAAAACTATCTCATGAATAAAAGAGAAATTAAGAAATAAGTTACAAATGTTGTTATAGGATCTCATCCAAATCATCATTTCAAGTGTAAAATCACACGCTTTTCAGGACATCAGGCCACCAAACCGTAGACTAAAATGTCATCTGCACTTAAGACTTTCTACAAGGATCATAGAAAATTGAAGAAGAAATGTGGCACATTGTCTCTAGAGGCCAATCCATTATGAAGATTTCTATTTGGAGAATTTCTCAACAAAATTATGACCCAAAAAGAAAGCAAAATAGTGTGAAAGGACACAAGGGAACTATTTTTTAATTGGATATTTTATTTATTTACATTTCAAAGGTTAACCCCTTTCCCCATCTCCCCCATAAACCTTCTATTTCATCAGGGAACTATTAAAACAATAGGAAAAGGGAAAGCATAGCTTAAATTGCTAGTTATATGTCATCTTGCATTTGGTATACTTTGAAATGAGAGAGACTTTATATAATATTGAAGTATGAAAGTTCTCTCTCTCTCTCTCACTGAGTGTGTGTGTGTGAGAGTGTGTGTGTGTGTGTATGAGAGGGAGAGAGAGAGAGAGAGAGAGAGAGAGAGAGAGAGAGAGAGAGAGAGGGAGGGGCAGTGGGGTAGGGGGAGAGACACAGACAAACAGAGGCAGATACTTAGTTTCAACTCCCTGTACTGATTAAAATTCTATTTTAATTTTTTAAAACAAAAATGCATTTTACAACCACCATCATAATAACAACTTAAAAATAGAAAAAGAAAGGAACATTTGATAGAAAGAATTAGTTGACACTTAATCTTTCCTGAGGTAGGAAAAATACACCCAAAAAATTCTGAAACGTTTTCTAAGAATTCCATGAACACTTATGAGTAACCATTCAATATAAGTGAAAAAATAGCTATCGTACATAAGAATGTAGGAGGCATGTAGATTTTTCTAAATAAGTAACAGAAAATAACAAAACAAGATAAAACAAAACATATTAACTAAAATAAAATATATACAGAAGCTTATGCATGCAGATAATGGGCATAGTAGAATTGGAAACCTTTCCTCTGTAAAAGAATGAAAGAAAGGCTGAAGAGATGTGGTGGTGGTAAAAGGCAATTCTCTCCAAGCCTGATGACCTGAACTTCAAGAAGCCACATGCTTGAAAGCAGATAACCCATTCCAACTAGTTGTCTTCTAGCCTCTAGACAAGTCATGGCATGCATATAAACACATATATACATATACTTGCACAGTAAATAAGTGAATAAATATTCCTTAAAGACAGAAGCAATAAACCTAAGGGATAGCTAAGTTTTCACATAACTTACAAATGGCAGGGAAATAATTATTTTAAAGGAAAGCTATAAAAAATGTATGAAAACATAGATTTCTACAGAAAGAAAAATTCGATAGAATAAATTCCTCTAAAAATTTTAAAATACTATAACCTTTAGGTTATCTTTAGCATATTTAAGACCATAATACATATTTTTCAATTATTCATTATAAATGCACTTGGTTGTATATGCTATACATCCACCATTGGGAGGTTGATGGTAGAATGGACCCTACATTTGATAGCATGACACTGTCTCATAAGCAAAGAATTTTTAAATATTACTAATTGTTTACTCATCCATAAATTATAATGTTATGTTTAAACATTTATTCTAATCAACCAAGAAAGCGCTTTATGTTTGTAGGATGTATGTACACTATGTGCCATCTAATGCTATTATTT
This sequence comes from Grammomys surdaster, assembly GCF_004785775.1. Taxonomy (NCBI): domain Eukaryota; kingdom Metazoa; phylum Chordata; class Mammalia; order Rodentia; family Muridae; genus Grammomys; species Grammomys surdaster. The sequence goes on along the minus strand of NW_021604641.1, from coordinate 897,936 downwards.
GAATATACAGAAATATATACAGAACCATTTATAAACACCCTCCTTTAAGTTTTATAACAATACAAAATTTTCAAAAAGTTTGCTAAATATTTATTTATACGCTCAACACCTTTCCACAACTACTAGCTTCTGCCCGTGTTAGTATCAGAACTTTTAAAAGTATTTGTGATGCATTCTTTTGCCTGCAAAACTAAAGGTGTCCTTGTTTTTGATAGCTGAGTAGCATTCCGTTGTGTAAATGAACCACATTTTCTGTATACATTCTTCTGTCTTGAGACAGCTTGTTTTCAGCTTCTGGCTATTGCAAGCAAGGCTGCTATAAACACAGAGGAACATGTGCCCTACTGGCCTGGTGGGGCATATTTTAGGTATATCCCCAAGAGTAGTATTTCTGGGTCTTAAGGTAGATCTATTTCCAATTTTCTGAGAAATCTTCAGATTGATTTCAAGAGTGGTTGTGCTAGTTTGCCATCCCACCAGCAATGGAGGAGTATTCCTCTTTATCCATATCCTTGCCAACATGTGTTGTCACCCGAGGTTTTCATCTTAGCTATACTAATTGGTGTAAGGTGGAAACTCAGGTTCGTTTTGATTTGCATTTCTCAGATCATTAAGGACTTTGAACATTTCTTTAGGTGCTTCTCAGCCATTTGAGATTCCCCTGTTGTGATTTCTTGGTTTAGTTCTATACCCCATTTTTTGATTGGGTTGTTTGGATTTTTTGGTGGTTAGCTTCTTGAGCTCTTTATATATATTGGATATTAGCCCTCTATCGAATGTGGGTTTAGTAAAGATTTTTTTCCTAATCTGTAGGTTGCCTATTTGTCTTATTGACTATGTCCTTTGCCTTACAGATGCTTTGCAATTTTATGAGTTCCCATTTATAAATTCTTTATCTTAGAGCCTTTGGAGTTTTGTTTAGGAAATTCCCCCCTGTGCCAATGAATTCAAGGCTCTTTCCCACTTTGTCTTCTATCAGATTCAGTGTATCTGGTCTTTGACCACTTGGACTTGAGCTTTGTGCAAGGATGCCTCAGTCTGACTTGGGAGGGAGAAGAAAGCAATCATAAGGCAGGATGGAGGGAGAGACCTGGGAGGGAAAGCGGATAGGACGGGGGACAAAGAGAGGAATATGATCTGATATTGGGTGGGGGAAAAGAACTGAAGCTCTGAAGGCCAAAGGAAAGAATGGAATCAGACAACTTCTAGAGGTAGGGGATTGAGGGGACCTTGCAGAATGTACCAGAGACCTAGGAGATGAAAGACTCTCAGGACTCAAAGGGAGGAACCTTAATAAAAAATAGGCTACAGTGGGGAGAAGGAACTTGTAGAGCCCAGCTCCAGCAGAAAGGGCATCAAGTGAGGAATGGTGTTGCCATCCAATAGTTAAAACTCTGACCCAAAATTGTTCCTGTCTGAAAGAACTACAGGGATGGGAATCGAGAGGAGCCTAAGGAAAAGAAGGTCCAGTGACAGGCCCAAAGTGGGATCCAGCTCAAGGGGAGGTCCCAAGGCCTGACACTATTACTGAGGCTATGGAGAGTTCTCAAAAAGGGACCTATCATGACTGCCCTCAGAAAAATCAAACAAGCA
>NW_021604641.1:853560-895943 GCF_004785775.1 Grammomys surdaster | reverse complement strand
ACACACACACACACACATACACACATTTCTAAATACATAAAGAATTCAACCTCTTCAGTATTCATAGCTAACGATTAGTTATTAGGTATTTAATTGATCAATTAATGGGCTCTTCCCTAAGGAACATTATTTCCCTGGCCTCTAGCTCTCTGCAGTTCTTAGTAGTTATTTTTCTTTTCCAGTAGGGTGAGTCTTTGTTCAGGTCCTGTTTAGTCAGCCATGTTATTGATACGTTATAAATAATTTTTAATATTTTCTAAGCACTGTGTCCTCACAGTTTGATTTATAGATTAAAATATGAGGTTTTAAAATTTGACAATTAACATCTAGTTATAGTCTAGTATTATTTAATTTACATGCAAGATTAGTATGCTAAGCAAGTAAGATATGTTTATCTCAATTAAAGATGAAATTTTGTGACTTGTAACATCACAGTTATCTGTAAAGGGAAGGACATAAGAAGACTGCAAAGAAGTATTCCATTTGCTAGACAGAAAATATAAAACCAAATTTATATTGAACTATTAGTGTCATTATTTATATCAAGTTATTCGCTCTGGAGTTTAAAGAGAAGAGCTTTTACATAGTTAATTTCTCCTTTTGGGCTTGTTCCATGTGAATTGTCCTAGTTTGAAAAGATTGAAGGGTTTTCTGTGAGCCATAGCAGTTTGTTCTGCAGAGCAGAAATAATGCTGGTATAGCCTGTCCAGTGCAGCTGTTCTAAACTGCTACCTCAAAACTATCATTATCAAGTGATTATCAAATGGTTCAGAGACTATCCTCAAGCACCAATCAGGCAACACTTTCTCACTCCACATCCTAATTATAAAAAGAAAAAAATGCATCAAACTTACATTATGAAATTTCACCCATAGAAATGAGAAAATATTCTTAGTATTTCTAAAATTGTTTATTTTAAAATAATACATGCATATGACACTAAAATTAAATCTATATTCATGATGGACAATATATTCATACAGGCATGCATGTAAACATAATAAGTTAAGTAAAATAAATAAGTTAGGTAAAATAAATAGTAAGTAATATTTAAGTAAGTTGAATAAATAAGATCCCTACTTTAAAATGCCATTTTTTTTCTTACATTAACTGTACTACTAAGTCAATTTTAAAGCTCATTGGAAAGCCTCTCAACACAATGGATTGTGTGGAATAAGGAATGACTGACCTCAAAGATAATGAAGAGTAATTTGATCATTTAACCAAAGATAAACATAAATTTAATAAAGTTCATGAATGAAATATACAAGAATGCTATTGCACAATATGCAAAATCTATGAATTGTTGATAAAAATATTTTCTGTAATAGGGAAATTTCATTGAAGAAATTTTACCAAAGCTAGAGAAGGTAATGTTAATTTAAACAGAAAAGTCCCAGAGAACACCAAACATTTAGTACTCAAAACGAAATTCCCCACACAATACTGTAATTAAAATATTAAATATACAGAATAAAGGAAGGGAATTGAAAGCTGCAAGAAAAAAGTCACAAGTTGTATATAAAATCAATTCCAGTAGAGCACCAACCAATTCCTCAGTGGAAACTTTAAAAGTTGAAAGAGCTTGGAACTATGTACTTTAAATCATAAAGGGCTATATGTGTCAACTCAGAACACTATAATCCATAGTGGATTGGTCTAATGATGCTTGTATTCTAATGCTAATTTTGGGCCCTCAACCCTGGTTTCTCATGACCCTGTCCCAGGTTAATTGTGATTGGTAAATAAAAATGCCAACAGACAAGTGTTGGGCAGAAGAGACATAAACAGAGTTTAGGTGTCCTGGGCTTGGGATGAGGAAAAAGAAGAATGTGTAGGAGAAGAGAATGAGAAGCTGTCATGGGATAGGTGAGCCATAAAAATGTGGCTATGTGGGCTGGCCAATTGATGTTAAGAACAGCCCAACTGGAATATAGTAAATAGTAAGTGAAAACTCCGGGTTATCAATAGGAAAGTAGATTCTAACCGCTTGGAGGTTCGGGAGCTGCCCAGCTATTGTGCTACCTAAGGCATATTAAAAATATAAGGGCTATGTGTGTCTTTCATCCAGGAACATAAATGATCTAATTCAGGGAATAAGCCCCAAACCGGGATTTTAAATATTTTACTATAATATCCAGCAAAATTATCTGATATAATTAAAATGGAAATAAAACCTTCTCATGATTGAAGTACACTAAAACAAACAATTTCCACCAAACTATGCCTACATAGAAAACTGGATGAAATATTTTAGACTGAAGAGATGGATAAATTAATACAACAGACTATGGACAGAAAATTCCTCTATAATTAACTGGTATGCAAAATAAAATTGAGAAAACAAATGCCACAAAACAATAACATCACAAGAATAATTTTACTTAAGTTCACACATTTATAGTTGCCTGATTTTCAAAAAAACAAGTGAAATATGTACTAGAGGAAGACAGCTCCAGTGGGTAGTGGACTCCTGAGTCAATATGTATGTTCACATGACCATGTCAAGATCCCCAAATGCCTCAGAAGGGGATGCCAAAGCCTCCCCTGGTATGCAAGACTAAAGTTTTCTGAATGTACAGAAAGGATCAATGGTGTCTTCCTATTCCAGGATATATACAGCAGAGACTGCCTCCCACAGAGACTAGATATCCCTCCCTGGTGTTGAACATAAAAACAAAACAAGAAAAAAAGAAACAAAAAAAAAGCAAAACAAAAAAAACCATTATACTTAGGGATCTATAGTTAATTTGATATATCAGAGACAATACTTCCTACTGAGTCCCACATTCTCAATAAGTGTGTCTGTCATTTTTTTCCATCTCTGCCTTGTTCCAGTCAGGATTCCAGTGAAAAGCCATTCAGTGCTTGACAGATTAGCTCTATTTGAAGCTACAGATATAACATAGGATAATTCCTCTCTCAATCATTTGCTTTAAAAACACATATTATTTTCTACTTATTATTTTATTTATCTATCTCCATGAATAATTTAATCCTTGATCATTTTAACTGACATTTGAATCAACATCATCAATATTTACTGAAAAACTTGCAATTAATTTTCATACTTATCATGATTTTTCCACCTTAGAAAATATAATATTGCTGTGAATTTTAGACTTCTTAAAATAGAATTTCCTTCCTCAGTTTATAACACAGTATTACAATATACAAAAAGATTCAAAAGATTCTATTGTCTAATTAGTGTCTTTCCTTACTAATGAAGACTACAAAAAAATAGTAAAACATAATATAAACTACACACACAGTGTGTGTGTGTGTGTAAATTGAAGTAAATTTCTCAGAGCCATTAGGAGAGCTGAGACAATTTGGGAGATGCTTGCAGTTGGTTTAAAGGAGAATGAGTAATTTCGGATAGAGCTGAAGATTAGAATGAGACATATTCCTCTCTAAAAATGTTAGGAAAAATAAATCCTCGCATCTGCTCTGGTGAGGAGGCCTAGAACTCCCCAGGACACCGAGTCACTTCAGCATTGTGTAGTCTGAGGTGCCACATCCTGGTCATATCTGAGACTCTGTTCTCAGAAGAAAAAAAGGGGGGCTGTACCAGAAGCAAGCCTGAGTAAAATATTAAATATGATTATTAATTACAAAACAACAACAACAACTAATAATAATAATAATAAAAATGGTTGTTTCACCTGAACTTACATTGAGCCACAAAAAGATACTGGCAATTCATTAATTCATTCATTCATTAATAAATAAGTTAATGAAACTGACAATAGAACAGACAAGAAGACTCAGAGTTATGTTAGTGCATTTATAGTTGTGTGATTTTCAAGAAAGAGATGAAAAATATTCAGGAAAACTAGGGTCTGTGAGTAAATGATGGATTCTGAGTATTATTGTCATGATCATGATCATGTCAAGAACTCCAGTGTCTTAGAACAAAAGGAAACATCAAAGCCTCTCCTGGCCTATGGCACACCTTTTTTAGTCCTTTTTACTTTTCTACGTGGTTGGCTACTTCTACCTCCAGTATTTTTTCTCCCAACCCTCCCTATAAGCTACTATCTCCCTTCTCTAAATTCATCCTTTGATAATGACTTGCATCTAGTTTCCAAGCTTTCCTGTGTTAAACACATAGAACAAAATAAACAAAACAAAAAAGAATATGAAGAGCCCACACATGAGGAACAGCATGTACTACTTGAGTGATCTCATGCAGTATATTTTCCAGTTCCATCTATTTACCTGAAAATCTCATAATTTAGTTTTCTTAACAGCTAGATAATATTTTATTGTGTGTGCATAACAATTTTTCATTGTTTAGTTTATGGACATCTATATTGATTCCATTTCTAAGCTACAAAAATGGAGTGATACTGAACACAGATGTGCAAGTATCTCTATAAATAGATATAATGTCTTTTGAGCACATTCCCAGGACTCATGACGCATAAGACATAAGGCAGATCCATTTCCATTTGTTTGTTTTTTGTTCATAAGACATCTAAAGAGTTAATGAATGTGCACTGCAACACAGAGTACATAAAAGTTCTCCTTTTCCCACATCTTTGCCAGCATTTTTGGTCTTTTTATTTCTGATTATGACTATTCTGACTGGGTGAAATGGAATCATAAAGTAGTTTTAATCTGTTGCTCCATGTTAGCTAAGGTTGTTGGTAATCTCTTCCTTATAATACATATTCATAATTCTTAAATGTGCTAAGGAGCTTTCTCGACAGAAAAGACGCCAATGGTTTATTTAGCAGTGGACTCTGTTCTGAAATATCAATATGCTAGAAATAAACTATGTTCCCTATTGCAAAGTGGTGAGAATTTTACAGTGGTAATCAATTGTTCTCTCACTTCAGATTCTATAATATTTACACCTGGTACTAAAATTATGGTCATCATTTTTGATTGATGTTGGAGACTGGACTGGTGCTGCTAAGTATTCAAATGCTAATACTGTCCCCCAAGACCTGGTTATAGTACAGAAGATCATGTTCTCATGTAACCAACACCAAATGATGTACAACCTATGCCTGCTAATTTTCTCTGACTGGTTAAAAAAAGTATCAGTCAGCCAATTAGAGGGGAGAATAGAGGTAGATAGGACTGTGGATCCCAGATCTGAGGTCTCAGGAGAGACCAGGTGTAGAAGGAGAAAGAAGGAGTGATCAGGAAGTCACCATTACACAAGCTAGACCAGGAGCAGGTGACCTGGAAAAGTGCATCCTGATGAGAGACTAATGGAGCAGAAGAGCCAGGCAACAGCAAGTAATTTGGGTAACACATCTGGGAAAAGTTAGGGATAATTGTGCTAAAGCTGATTAAATTAATTTATAAGACTGTGTCGATTATTGGGGGCCTGGCTGGGTCATATTAAGAACTAATAGAGTTATTAATCACAGTATCTATGCATTCAAGTATATAGTGGTATCACCATTAATGTATTTGTTAGTTTAACTATGTCTTAGATCAGAAGATCACATAAGTGATCATCTGTGAATTCAGATATTTTCATTATATCTCATTGACTACAGAATTGTTAATAAACTGTGAGCATAAATGCAAAGATAAGGAAATATTTATTAGGCCATAGCAATTGGGCCACTGGCAGGATTGCTAGTTAAAATTATCTTGTCAGTTTGTTCAACAAAACATAGTATAGGACATAAAATTCCAGTGCACTGAACAAATGAAGTGAATCATTTATTTTTCTGACTAATTTAAATGTATATGTATTAAATGATTTTAAGTTTTAAGTTATTTGCTTAGAGATCAATATTTCTAAGTTGATGTATCTTGAGATCTTTAGGAGGGCTGTGTTTTATAAATGTTTCTCTTTTTTTTCTGTTCTTTGAGGAATTTTGGATGTCACTCCCATATACATCCACTATTGGGAGAATCCTAGAAGGTACAGTTCACAATTCCCAATTGTTAAAGTGATGAAAATTGTAAACCAATGAAAACAAACAAAGCACTAACTACTAATTTTATTTTGAACATTGGCATATGACGACTTACTGCCCAAACAAACAGATGGGCAAAAAGAAAGAAAAAGAAATTATTCAGAAATATGGCATAAAATATGACACAAAACTCCTGTTTTATTATTGTATTTCATTTCCATCCTGATAGAAACTTCCCCTTTCTCCTCTCTTTGCTGTCCCTCCCTCTCATTTCACCTCCCTGCCATGCCATCTACCTACTCTTTCTCCTCAGAAAAGGTTCATTTTCTTTTCATTGGATGTTTTATTTACATTTCATATGTTATTCCCTTACCCCATTCCCCCCCACCCAGGAACCCCCTATCTCCTCACCCCTCCTCCTGCTTCTCTGCGGATGCACCCCTACCTACCCTCCCCAGTCCCACCTCCCCACTCTCAAATTCCCACCCACTGGGGCGTGCAGCCTTCATGAGACCAAGGATATCTTCTTACACCTATGCCCGACAGGGCCCTCCACCCTTACATATACAGCTGGAGCCATGGATCCCTCCCTAAGTGCTCCCAAGCTGGTGTTTTAGACCCTGGGAGCTCTAGTTGGTTGGTATTGTTGCTCTCCTCATGGGTCCGCAAACCCTTTCAGCTCCAACAGTCTTCACTCTAACTCCTCCATTGGGAACCCCATGATCAGTTCAATGGCTAGCTGTGAGCATCTGCCTCTGAATATGTCAGATTCTTGCAGACATTTAAGGAGACATCTATATCAGGCTCTTATCGACATGTACTTCCTGACTTCCATATCAGCATCTACCTTTGGTGAATGCACATGGGATGGATACCCAGGTGGTATAGTCTCCAGATGGCCCTTCCTTCAGTTTCTGTAAGGGAAGCTTTCCATGGATATCAACCCGCCTTGGCATATCAAGTTGCAGTAAGAATAGCCACATCTTCACTTATTGTGGATAGGCAAGGCAGCCCAGTTAGGGAAAAGGGATCCAACAGCAAGCAACAGAGTCAGATATCACCGCTACTCCTGCTGTTAGGAATCCCACATGAGGACAACGCTGCACACATGTTACATGTATACCAAAGGCCTAGGTTTGTCCCAGGCTTGCTTTTTGGTTGGTGGTTCAGACTTTGTGAATCCCTAGGGGTCCAAGTTAGTTGATTCTTTATCTTTACTTGCGATGTCCTTAACCTCTCTGGCTCCTTCCATCTCCCCGCCCCTTCCATTGAATTTCCCAAACTCTGCCAAATGTTGGGTGTGGGTCTTTACACCTGTTTCTACCAGTTGCAGGGCAAAGCATCTCAGATGACATTTATGCTAGGCATTTGTCTGGAAGTATAGTAGAGTATCATTACCAGGGTCAGGATTGTGTTTCCTCTCATAAACTGGCTCTCAAGCTCAGTCACTAGTTGTCCACTCCCTCAATTTCTGCTCCATCTTTACTTCTGAGTATCTTGTTGCCAGGAGAAATTGTGGGTATAAGCTTTTATCGCTGAGTTGGTGTTCTAGTCCCACCACTGGAAGTCTTTACTGGTTACAAGAGATGGCCATTTCAGACTTTTTATCCGCCATTGCTAGGAGTCTTAGCTATAGTTACCCCCTAGATTCCTGGGAATTTTCATTGTCCTAGGTTTGTACTTCTTCCCAGAGATTTCTCCTACCCTCTCCTCCATCAATGCTTACCTGCCATTTAATTCAGATGTGTATTCTGTTCCCACTTCTCAGTAACATTCCTGTATCCATCCCTTGAGCTCTTCTAGTTAACTCTTTAGTGACAGAGAAGATTTTTGCTCCAAACTACCAAATTGAGTTATTAGTAAAACTTATTCAAAGAGATTTTATAATTGTCGTGATTACATGTTTGAGTTTTATTCTATAAGAAGACATGTAAATTTTTCAGTCTCATTTATTAAAGAGTCAGTTTTTCTCTAGTACGTGTGTTTAGTGTTGCTGGCAAATACTATACAATATTCAATGCTTGAGAAATTGATTGACTTTTCTCTATTTTGCATTCTGTTCCTTTTTTTCTGTCTATTTTTAGGCCAGGGTATTTTCTGACAGTGCCAGTTCAGTGATACAGTTTAAAGCCATTATATATAATACTCTTTAGCTTTTATTGTCAAGGTGACTTAAGACATTTAGATTTTTTTTCTTGTTCCATTTACACTTTACGTTTGATTTACTAGAAATGTGATGAATTGTCACTGATATATTGACAGTGATAAAACTGAGTATGTAGGTGGCTTTGAGTACTATTGGGATATTAACAGTAAGATTTAAGAAAATATAAAGTTACTAGGAGAAAATGCAGAATAATCCAAGATTTTACACTATGATAAGATATTTTTGATCATAGAACAAAAATGAATTAGATAAATTGAATGGTATTTTAAAGAACTCTCTTTTATTTTTAAGAATGTACAACAATTACATCATTTCTTCTGCACAGCAAAGAAAAATGTAAAAGGAGTGAAGACAAAATGATAGTATTTGCAACTTTATATTTTATAAAGATTTGGTATCTAAGATATAAGGAACACTAAAAACAAAAAAGCTTGTGTTTTTTAAAGTGGGTACAAGTTGACATTTTTCAAATGATCAACATGTAGAAGAACAGTGTTTCACATCACTAAACATTATAAATATCCAGATGTAAAGAGCAATGATGAATTAACTTTGTCTTGGAAGACAGGCTCTGAACAAATAGAGGAGAGAGGCTGTGTATGCTGGTGGGTGTGGGAATAGAAGTTAGGAGTTGCACACTGTCAGGGATAACATAAAGCTGTACAGAAACTAGAGAGTACATCCTGGATTATTCTCAAAAAAGTAAAAGGTAACAACAGAATTTCCATGTTGTCCAGCAAATCTACCACTGACCATCTGAAGAAAATTGCATAAGGGTTGAAAAACAAGAGATAGACCCACTCTCAAGTTTCTTACAATGGTTTTTTAACAGAGTGGAGAATGGATATCATTTAAGTGTACATCAATCTATGGAAAAATATTTTATGAATGCATAATGAGAAGAATCTGTCATTTGAAAATTCACATGCAACTGAAAACCATTACAGTAAATGAAATTTACCTGGAGCAGAAATATAACTATACTTCAAATCCTATACATATTAAATGAAACAATGATTTTTCTAGAACCTGAGATAAAGGTGATAATCCTGAGAGGCTGAGAAAATTAGGCTAAAGGAAGGAGGTAGATTGAGTAGAGATAGAGAAGCGCTAAAACCAATAGACTCAAAATCACAAAAATAAAAAAAGAGATTACACTGAGAGTTTATAGTCCTATAGATAGACATAGTGAACTACATATTAAAAACCATAAAAGAAGATGTTTTCAACATTTTTATAACAAATAATGTTGGAGAAAGTAACTGTTAAGCCTAATTTAAAAATTGCAATGGCTATTTGATTCTCTGGAGTTTAACTTCTTGAATTCATTTTATATTTTTGTTATTAGCCCTCTATCAGATGTAGGAGACTGGTAAAGATCTTTTCTCAATCTGTGGGTTGCGGTTAAGTCATATTGACAGTGTCCTTTGCCTTACAGAAGCTTTGCAGTTTTATGAGGTCCCATTTGTTGATTCTTAATCTTAGAGCATAAGTCATTGGTGTTCTGTTCATGAAAATTTCCCGTGTCCTTATGTTGGAGGCTTTTCCTCAATTTCTCTTCTATTAGTTTCAGTGTATCTGATTTTATATGGAGGTCTTTGATCCACTTGGACTTGAGCTTTGTACAAAGAGATACGTATTTGCATTCTTCTACATGCTGACCTCCAATTGAACCAGCAATATTTGTTGAAAATGCTGTCTTTTTTCTACTGGATGGTTTTAGGTCCTTTGTCAACGATCAAGTGATCATAGGTGTGTGGGTTCATTTCTTGGTCTTCAATTTTATTCCATTGATATTCCTGCCTGTCTCTGTACCAATACCATGCAGTTTTTATCATTATTGTTCTGTAATACAGCTTGCAGTCAGCAATGGTGATTTCCCCCCTACCCCAAGGGTTTCTTTTCTTTCTTTCTTTTTTTTTTTTTTGATTGTTGAGAATAGTTTTGACTCTCCTGAGTTTTTTTGTTATTCCAAATAAATCTGAGAATTGCTTTTTCTGAATCTGTGAAGAATTGAGCTGGAATTTTGATGAAGATTATATTGAATCTGTACAAGATGGCCATTTCTACTATATTAATTCTATCAATCCATAAGCATGGGAGATCTTACCATCTTCTGAGGTCTTTTTAATGTCTTTCTTCAGAGACTGGAAGTTCTTGTCATACAGATATTTCATTTGCTTTATTAGAGTCATACCAAGGTATTTTACATTATTTGTGACTATTGTGATGGGTGTCATTTCACCAATTTATTTCTCAGCCTGTTTATCCTTTAAGTAGAGAAAGGACACTGATTTGTTTGACTTAATTTTATTTCCAACCACTTTGCTGAAGTTGTTTTTCAGTGGTAGGTTTTCTCTAGTAGAATTTTAGGGATTATTTCAGTGTACTATCCTATCATCTGCAAATGCTGATATTTTGACCTCTTCCTTTTCAATTTGTATTCCCTTGATCTCCTTTTGTTGTCTAAGTGTTCTGGCTAGGCCTTCCAGTATTATATTGAATAGGTAGGGAGAGAGTAGGCAACCTTGTCTAGTCCCTGATTTTAGTGGGATTGCTTCACGTTTCTCTCCATTTAGTTTGATGCTGGCTACTCGTTTGCTATATATTGCTTTTATTATGTTTAGGCATGGGCCTTGAATTCCTGATCTTTCCAAGATTTATTTTTTTCACCATGAAGGGTTTTTGACTTTTGGCAAATGCTTTTAATCATAGGTCGGAAATACGGAAACAAAATGTTGAGGAGAGATTGAAGGAAAGGCCATCTAGAGATTGCCCCAGCTGGGGATCTATTATATGTACAGTCACCAAACCCATACAATTATGGATGTCAAAAATGCATGCTGACAATAGCCTGATATAGCTGTCTTCTGAGAGGCTCAGCCAGAGCCTGACAAATACAGAGGCAGATGCTCACAGCTAACCATTGGACTGAGCATGGAGTCCCTAATGGAAGGATTAGAGAAATGAATGAAGGAGCTGAAGGGGTTTACAACTTCGTAGGAAGAACAACAATATCAACCAACCAGACTCACCAGAGTTCCCAGGGACTAAACCACCAACCAAAGAGTACATGTAGCGGGACTCCTGGCTCCATTTGCATATGTAGCAGAGGATGGCCTTGTTTGGCACCAAGGGGAGGAGAAGCCCTTGGTCCTGTGAAGGCTCAATGCCCCAATGTAGGGAAATGCCACAATGAGAAGGAGAAGAAAGGAGAGTAAGGAAATACCCTCATAGAAGCAGGAGGAGGAGAGATGGGATAGGAGGATTCTGGAGGGAAAACCAGAAAAGGGGATAACAACTGAAATATAAATAAAGAATATATCTAAGAAAAAGTATTAAAATGACTTGAAATATTGTATCATTGTAAAATATAAGCCTAGCATGTGCAAAGCTATAAAATTGAGAACAGTAGAAAACAAAATACAACCAAACAAAAAATTAAAATTACTCATTTTATATATTTATGAAAACATTATAGATTGTATCCTCAATCTTTATCATATTCATATATTATATATCAATAAGAAATTGATCTGGTGTAAATTAAGGACTTCACTCAGAAATATTAATGCTGTGCATGCTTTTAAATTTAACACATGCCATATATATTTAAAAACTCTTTGGAAATACTAAATTATATTAAATATATATCAGAAAAATAAACATATAAGTAGCATAAAATCATTCTAACACAATTTAACTGGTGGTAGTTATCTTTTTGTGGTATAAATGAACTTAAAAAACATTATTAAATAATGGACATTTAGAGTCAACTAGATGCAATACTTTATTCGGAAACATATAAATATACAATATTCGTTATTAATCAACCAAGCAGTATCAGTTATGAATTCCATCTTGGAGTATCTTTTCCCAATAGTTTACTCTGAGGTTATAATTATCCTTGATATTAATTACTGTTTCTTTGATGTAACAAAAGGATGTATCATTCTTTTACATCCATTTGTCAGCCTCATGTCAATATATTTATGAGTTGATATCACTAATTTTGAGAGAAGAAAATGACCAATGATTGTTGATTTCTGTTAGTGATGGTAGTGGTGATAGGGTATGTGTGTGTCTGTACCTCTCTCTCTCTCTCTCTCTCTCTCTCTCTCTGTCTGTCTGTCTGTCTGTGTGTGTGTTCTTTCTTTTTGGTGGTCTGGGACTATCCATTCTCTATGTGTAAGACAAAAATAATCTCAACATAAAATTAAAATCTTGCTTGAAAAATAAAACTTCAGCTATGAATTAGAGATGAGCTTATTAAAAATCTGAAATTGTTTTCAATTACATTGTAAATGCAATGGCACATGATCACTAATGTTGACCCCAAATTGTACTGTTATCCAGCAAGGATTTTAAAAAAGCCTTTAAAACAGCTTTCCTGAGCTTAGTATTGCTATCTTTTCATTATAATCTTTTTATCTAATTATTAAAGAGAAACATTGAAAAAATGAAATCACAAAGTAAATAAAGAAATACAAAGATGTGTAATATAAATCCTATAATAAATGTGTCCTTGAGACTGCTTTATCTATCACACTGTTTCTATCACACTGTAGACTTGTAATTGAAAAATCCCTGTGTCTACCTCTAATACAGAACAAAACACCATAGGCATGGTAAGCACATTTACATAAAGCACTCACAGGGAAACTGTAGGTCATGTGAATGTCAGTGCAGGCTATTGAAACCATATTATGCATGCAACCCTCAAGGCATTCAGCCACCAATAACAATCCCTTTGCTCTGGAGTTCCTCTACATATTATTTGAGAAGTGTTGGCAAATGAACTCTTTCTGATTTGGTTTCATTGTCCTTGTAAATGTCCCAGCTTAATATTTCAAAGTCCTACAAGTTGTTTTGTCAATTCTCATATAAAAGTAAGCTACTTTATTATAAATTTTAGGAGAATAACATATTGCAGTACATTAATAGAAATGTGAGCTCTACAATAACAAATGGTTCATTTTAGTCTTTGTCAAGTCTCATTATAAAAGTACCATGCAGTTTTAGGTGATTTGTTATTAATTATAATTTCAAGAAGTCTTTAAATGGAGAAAATAAAACCTTGTTTTCTTTTAACCTAAGCCATACATTTGCTCATCACATCTTTTGTATCCTACAGTATAAAGCTGCATAATTACTAACCGACACCTCATTTTGTTTTTCTAGTCACATAAGATAAATAATCTGAAAATAGACCAGTAAAATCTGCTAAAACTGAACGTAACAAACTCATTATAGGTTACAATGGGATCAAGTCAACAAGGTGACATGTACAAAAACCTGACATTAAGTGGCTAATTAGAAGCTAGCCTGGAGAAAGGATAAGGAAGAGGTCAAGGGTTTATTTCACATATTTGAGTTTCTCGTAACAAGCAATCCTACATGAAATAACAGTTCAGGTGTTTCAAAATGACTAGAATGTATTGAAAATAAACCTTGAGCAGAAAATCTGAAGGTAAGAAGAGCCTGGATTGTGAAAGATCACATAACAAAAGGAAAGTTTATGGCAGACTATAGGAAATCCACATAGTCCTCCTTTTGTCAGAGTAGTTTCCCCTGTGTCCATTCATGTATCTCCTGTAGTACTTTGTACTAGTTTGTATACTTCACATGGATGATGCTATCAAGATTTTCTCTAAGAACACCACATATGTAAAATAGTCTCAATTGTCCTAGACTTACTGAAGTCTATAGAGTAGCAGACTGAAGACATTTTAATAACTAGCACTATTCACTTACTATGACTATCTTTCTGTGTCTTTTATTCCAAGTTTGTAGTTCTCAGCTACACAAATTAGTTATGTTTAAAGTCTGGGATACCCAAAAATCTTGGAACATGTTAAATAGGAATGTTACTGTAGGGTGTCCCCTTAATAGGAATATAGAAAGAAATATTTGATTCTCCTAAACAGAATAAAACGTATGATCAACTATGTGAGAACATAACAGTCATTGTTGAAAACCTATTCTCCTTCTTATTGATTCTGTAGCACATAAAATTTGAATTAAATTAATATTTAATAAACAAAAAACACTACTTGCTTTTGAAAAAGAAAGTCAGAGAGAAAATTCAAATGCTGTTATTTCTCAGAAAGAAATTTAAACACGAAACTTTCCAAAATGTACTCATTCAAATACAATGTAACATTATAAAGTGAAACATTTAATAAAACAAGAGTTTTGTATGAACAATATATGATCTCATGATCCTGGTACTGAACAGATACCATCTTTCAGAAACATGATTTCCAAATTTTTGATATAGAATGCCAATTGCATAAAACAATAGTAAGAATATTAAGATGCATACTATTGAGTATAGATGCAGTCAAGAATAAGTTAAAAATAAATACTGTATATCTGAAAGCATATGGGCACACACATACACTCATATTTAAATTCATGTAAATATTTTAGGAATGGTAGCATTAACAAAACAATGGGGTGAATATGTCCAACACCCCCACATCATAAAGTATATTAAATATAATTCTTCACCTTAATAAAAGTGGCTTTCTAAATTACTAGATTAAATAAGATTTGGTGAATATAGTTCCATTCTTAAGGAACAGGTTCCCATTTTGATGAATACAAAACCTAAACAAACATAACCAATAAGTAAAGGAGGGGAGAAATATTTATTGCCTGCGGCAGTTATGGAAAGCACAGAATTATATACTATCTAATGCTCTCTAACTAAGATAGTATGGTAATCTGTGAAGGAAGATTAGATAGTCACATTAGTAGTTAAGAAGTGAGAATATTTCTAAGCATGTACAGAAAAATGATACGGATTAAATAAGAGAGATGGAAGATATATTATTAGGTATGTTAGACACTACTACGACTCTTGTAAAGAAAACCTTTAATTGGAACTGGCTTGTAGTTCAGAGGTTTAGTCTGTTATCCTGGTGAGAAGCATTGTGGGTTGCTGGGCTGGGAGAAGCAGCTGGGTACCTGGTTGAGCAAGTCTTGATTCTCAGACCATTTTCTGGATGGCAGGTGTTCGGCTTTTGCCCCCAGGCCCCCGTTCTTTTCATTCAGCTTCGGCCCTCCACAGCCCCTCCCAAAGAGAGGACTGTGACCATTAGTCACAAGGAACAGTGCCGCAGGCTCTCCTACATGTAGATGAGGTATCTCCAAACTCTCAGACCAAGCCAAAAGGCGTTATCTGCTGCCAGACCCTAACCCACCGTGTAACTGTATATAAGGGCTCTATTCTGGAGAAGTAAAGGTGTGTTCGACAATCATCCAGGTGTCCAAGAGTTTCTGTAGCAAGAGCTGTAACACTAGAGCTGTAACACTTGGAGAGATATCTGCTCTCCCAGAAACTTCTGGGGCACCAGGCTGCTTCCTTGCCAGCTAGCTGGCTTCCTATTGGCCCAGCCCAGGCCGGCTCAGAGCTCAGAGCGGAGAGACAGATGCAGCACCTGGGAGTGACCACGGTGATGCTGATGCGGAGACTCGGGCAGAGGCAACACCTGGGGCAGGCAGTCTCTCCTCCCTGCTCTCACTCTGTACCTTTGGCCCAGACCTCTCACACCATCGGCATGAGACTGATGGACAGTGGAGACGAGGGCAGAGGCAGTGGCAGAGACAGTAGAAGACCCTCCCTGCTCTCACTCTGTTCTCAGCCGGGAGATCATCGTGGGACACCCTCCGGAACCGGGGACTCACAAAGCATGGCAACATGCAGGCAGACATGATACTGGAGAAGGAGCTGAGAGCCTTATATCTTGATCAACAAATAGCAAGAAGAGAACTGTAGGCACTAGATGTGGTTTGAGGTTCTGAGGCCTCAAATCCCACCCCAGAGTCGCACATTTCCTCCAATAAAGCCACCCTTACTCCAACACAACTGTATATACCTCTGAATAAAGCCACTCTTTATGGACCTATGATGGCCTAACAAGAACAATTCCTTGGCCCCCACAGGCTTGTAGCCATCCATATCATAATACAGAACACATTAAGTCCAACTTCAGAAGTTCCCATAGTCTATCACAGTATCACCACTGTTTAAATGTACGAAGTTTAAAGGAAATCTCTTAACTGTAGCCACTTTAAAATCAATGAAAAAGCAGAACACACATTTCCAACAAAATATACACTATCCTTTAAAAAGGAAGCTTAGTGAGGAAATGCTGGAACAAAGCAAGACTAAAAACTATCTGGGCAAACTTGAAAATCTGCATCTTCATGTCTGATTTTAAAAAAGCTCTTCAGATCTCCAAATCTTTTCACATTTATTAGTGTCAAACACTTCATTCTTGTAGCATGGTTCCAGTCTCTGATAGAAGCTTTCCTTGGTGAATATTCCTGACTGCTGGTACCAATTTCAGTCTTGGTTAGAGTTTTAGCATTGTGAAAATACACCAAGACTATGGTAACTTCTGTGAAGAAAAGCACTTAGTTAGGTTGGTTTACACTAAATTCTCTTTGAACAGAGAATAAAGAATAGAAAACAAAGTAACTTTCACTACGACTGTTTTGTTTTATGTACTTCCATTTGTTTTATAAACTTTCAACAATGCTGATTGTTATGAAGTAATTTTTCTTGTTTAGTAGTCCATTACATTCCACCTAACAACCTATACTTTCTGAAGTGTATCAAAGTGACACATGGATAGGTTTCTCTTAAAGTTCAAAAGACAGAAACCTATATTGGCTGACATTTGCTTGGGTCTCATATCCAATCACAAATGTTTACTTCATGGTTGTGTCAGTGGGGCTGATGGATTCAAATGCCAATCTCTGAGCTTCCACGCATTCTGTCTTCCATCTCAACACACAATTGGGACCTAATAACAAAACACTGATGTATGTGTTAGAAAATAATCTATATTACTATTCCTTTTCTTTTTGACTGAGTATCATCTACTCCATTGATCTAGTTCCTGCTCTATGCACCAACTGATAGATGTTATGTCATACTCCCAGGTCTCTTAGTATTTGAATCTAATACCATACACATGCCCAAATGTTTACACATCTTTATTAAAGTAAGTCTGTAAATTTGTTATCATGCATATCAAAAAGAAATTGTATACATTATGTTGCTATATTAAAGATGCTCTGGCTGGGCGGTGGTGGCACACACCTTTAATCCCAGCAACTGGGAGGCAGAGGCAGGCGGATTTCTGAGTTTGAGGCCAGCCTGGTCTACAGAGTGAATTCCAGGACAGCCAGGACTACACAGAGAAGCCCTGTCTCGAAAAAAAAAAAAAAAACAGAAAAAATAAAAGATGCTCTTATGAGGTGGCTGACTTAGCTAAGGCTATAGTTCGTATGATAAAACTACATACCCCAAAACATCTTGAGTTGATGAAGGATTCTTGTAGCTTATGACTCTCCAATTATACTCTATGACTGAAGAAAGTCAGGGAGGGAACAGAAGCAGAGGCCATTGCAGAATGCGGCTTAATTCTTGTTCCTCATGGCTTGCCCAGTCTACATTTTTGTACAGCTGAGAATCACTTGCCCAGAGATGAAAATATCCAGTGGATTGTGCCTTTCACAGTAGCTATTAATTAAAAAATGCTCCCAAGGCATAGCAATGGAAGTATGGATGAAGTCACATTTTTAATACAGAATTCATAATGCCCCTCCCCAAGCTTACATAAACAATGCAGACTGATAGGGAG
The DNA here is from genome assembly GCF_004785775.1 of Grammomys surdaster. Lineage (NCBI taxonomy): Eukaryota > Metazoa > Chordata > Mammalia > Rodentia > Muridae > Grammomys > Grammomys surdaster. The sequence continues at coordinate 878,229 of NW_021604641.1, read as the reverse complement.
AAAAATTTGGACCAGCAGATTGGTGTGTAAATGTACAAGGAGCTCCAAGAATACACCTGAATTCTAACCTAAACTGAGATGAGACTTTTGGCGATTTAGCTGCCTTTGAGTGCTACTGTAAGTAATCCCTTACCTACTCACCTCTACGTTATCCCAATAAACTCACCTGTTGAACATGTTAGACATTTGTATAATTTCTACTGTATACTGTTATCATATTGTTATCTCTATCTGGTGAGAATAAAGACTTATACTTCCCCAGAAAAAGTAACTCAGAACACTACTCTTAAGATTTTAGTGACTGTGCTGATCTTTATCACAAATCTATTACTCTTTCCTTTTACTTGTTTTTAAATATCCAGTTTGACTCACATGTCTAATTTTTGTATGAAATATCCACTATCAGACACTTGTACAATAAAATATAATATTACTGTAACAGTATTTAATAAAAATTGTATTGTCTCTTGTATTTTTATTACATTGATACTCTTTAAAATTAATTCAATAATCTATTCAAATCATTTTATACTCTAATTCAACTATGTGTCTTTCTAACCTTATTTTATGGTAATTAAGCAATTTCAACTTGCATAATTGACTTTTGAAATACTGCATATATCATATATATGACTAAAGAACACAGGATATAATTTCCACTGTCTGACCTACATTTTTCTTTCATGTTGATTTTTCTACAAATATGTCGTTTTTAGTACGAGGTACACTATGGAACTTAAAACACCTTAGTATTTTAACAGAGAGCTAATGTGCTTTTATCTATATACATCACATTCATTTAAGCCTATTTATTTGTTTCATTTTTCTAAAAAAGCCTTCCAATACTTTGAGAATCAAAATGACCCACCGCACCAAATTCATGAGCTGAGCCATGGATTATATTCCAAACGACAAGAAGAAACATCAAGAAGATAAGAGCAGCCCAGAGAGAAAGTTATGTAGCAGAACTGGCTTCATAATAATGAAAATAACAACAAAACGATTGTTGTGAAGCCTAGTACTGAGAAAGGAATGCAATGAAGTTAATACACTAAAGAAAAAAATCTCCAGCTACACTGAAGATATTACATATACTCCACTTATCTCACGTCATATTATGACATTTTATGACAACATATTTGCATGTGAGTAGTACATAATTTATTAGATAATCAAACAAAGAAAAATATGATTGAAAATAGAGTGTTTGTCATTTAATGTTCATAATCAGGGCCATTATCTCTATATTTATTCCAATTAAATTGAACTATAATGGTTTGCAAAAACTGTGATAATAAAAATGCTTAAAAGCACTGATTGATATCTTAGCAAAGCAATTATCTTTAAAAAACAGTTTAAGAGGCATTCAGAATTAAAAATATAGTAACTTTCATGGGCACTTTAAGATTGCAAACAGAGATTGAAGGTTAAAAAGTGGTTTTAAATGTGCACTTTTCCATAAGCTTTATGAAATACTGCATTGTAGCAGAATTCTAATATACTAGAAAACCCCTACGGAGTTCAAGAAAAAGATTTCTATGTCGTTCTTATGTCTTTTTTTCTGGCTAATGGAAAACAAATGAAATGATGGAAAAGTCGCATTAGAGTCAGTCACACATCATAGATTGCCTTTCTTAGTGTGTCATTGTATAAAATGACTTGATGTGCCCCAGGGGAGAATTCCATTAGAACACATGCCCTTTCCATTCAGAACCTCAGCTTCATAAAGCAGGGAAGATAGAAAGTGAAGGAACCCCATCTGAACATTTGAAGTTAAAATAGATATAGGCAACTCTGCCTGGAAACCCTAATGGAAAGTTATACAGAATGGAGAATTCCCATTACTTACTAATCTGTGTGTAACCAGAGGGCTGACATATCTAGAGTCTTCTTTTCTTTGACTAAATTACTTAAAAGCATGCAGTAATTACAAGAAATGACAGGTAAGTAGTAACAATGTTTGGGCACATTGGTCACAAAACATTAGACTTTCTCTTTCCATAACTTCATTTTTGATGAATGATTTCTATGTCAACTTGGCACGAGGCAGAGTCATCTGAGAGAAAGGCGCCTCCATATGAGTGGGGCATAGGCGAACTTGTAGACACTTTCCTTAATTTGTGATTGATGAAGGAGGCCCAACCCATTGTGAGTGGTGCTACACCAGGCCTAGGTTATATAAAATTAACTTAAAAGGAGGGACCAGCCATGAGAGTGAGCTGGTAAGAAGAACCCCTCCATGATAACTGCATTAACTCCTGCTTGCTGGCTACTGCCCTGTTTGAGATCCTGTCCTGACTTCCTTCAAGTATGAACAGCGATGATAAGCACTGATGCAACAGTGATCATAAGCAGTGATGTTATGATATAACAGCAGAAGCCAAAGAAACCATTTTTGCATCACATTGCTTTAGTCACAGGGTTTCATCACAGCAGTAGCAGCCTTAATTAAGGTGTTCATCTTATGAATGACTTTGTGAAATGTGCTAAATTTTTCCTACATCTTTTAAAATATTGGGTCATATCATGCTTCCTGGCAATAAATCTCACATTAAATCCACAGAATTTTTTATGATTCTAAATAACTGTTCCATACACACAAAAACATACATTCAAATTTATATATTGTCTCAAAATTCAATCAATAAAGCATACTGAAAAACACTTTTCCAAGGAAACCTTTTGTATTTGTGCATTTGTGCATCTGTGTTCATTACATTTAAGATGAATCTTATCTAAGATTTCATCTTGTACTAGTTAATTAATATATATTAATTTTACAATTTTCTCTTGGTTTTAAAACTTATTTAATATGTTATTTTATAATTTTGAATATATAATGTATATTGACCATATTGACAGCCTAAACTATATGTCTAGATTTGGCAGACATAACACTACACTAACTTATTCCCCAGCTAGAAGACCCCTTGCTACTTATGGTATCTCCTGGCTAGGTGGCTCTGGTCAATCATGGCTTCCTACTCCTCTTCTCTCTTTCCCCCTCACATCCTTGTCTCCTCTCTACCTGTCCCCCCTCTCAAACTTCCAGTCCCACCTTTGTTCTCTACTGCCCAATCACAGGCTCTAGACTTTATTGACCAGGTAAAATGGGGATAAGTTTCACATGAGATCACCAGAGTACATGATGGATTGCTTGTCTGAGGCAACATCTCTTAAGGAAGCAGAATTAACATTAGAATACAAACAGCATCAGGCCAACTCACAGCATAAGGAGAGGAGAGAAGAATCCCTTGAGTGCCATTATCTGGACATATCATGGTTGCTTATGCAGGAACTCAGAGTATCTATGGATAACAGCATAAGGTGAATCCAGTTAATTTCCCTTAATTCTTAGTTTGTAGTCCCAGAAGCTTATTATGTATGATAGGGGTTCCAGAGCACCTTTCTGAGGATCTATTGGTAGTTCATTGATGTTGGCACAAGTTTACATTTTTAGAGTGGTGGCCACTGATAAGTTCCCTATATCCATACAACCACGCATATATGGGCACTACTAAGTAGATGCAATAGTTGTCAAAACTTTTTAAAACAACACATATGAGTTTGTATATCATTCAAATCTGGAACCTTTTGTAGATATAGGTATAGGACTTTTGTCATTTATTTATTTAATGATTGATTATACTTATATTGGCAGTTGGAGGCAATCTTTCAGAAGATGAAGTGAAGTTTGGTGTCTACAATTAAGTTGGCAGGTTATTGTGATATGTCAGTACAGCAGTGGTCATTGTCTATTCAATTTATAATTACCCAGAGGTAGAACTGTACTACTCACTTGATGTTTATTTTAATTTATTATTTTGTCAATGATGTGTATTATAAAATATAGGTGGTACTAAATGTAAAATAATAAATAGAGTAGTAAAATTATCAAAATTGTGTGATATCTATGTCATTATGTTGAGTACATTTTTAGTGGTTTTTTATAGACTAAAACAAATTTAAAAGGATATAATTCTTTCTCACTGATTGTCTCATATTACAATTTTATTACTTCTGTTAATATTTGTGTGTGTGTCTGTGTATGTGAATATATGGTTAAATGTTTGGAGAGGTTACAGAACAATTTGAGAATGTAGATTCTATATTTACACTGTATATATGTTCTAGAAATTGAATTTAAGTCATTCAGTTTGCTGGGCATTTTCTTGAACAGCTGAGTAGCTTCATCAGTCCTTGAGACTCATTCTTTCTTTGTTCCATAGTTTTACTATGTAACTTATCCTCTTTTGTGCAACATGGAGAATGTGATTTTATCACACAAATATGTTTTCAACACACTTAACTTTTTCAAATTTTATACCTGAAAATGTTGGTTCTTGAAGGATAGTTGATCACACTGTGAATCCCAAGATTGTGTTGTTTACTGGAAATATGTTATTCTATTTTTCCTCTAGCACACATTGATACAAGAGATTTCTGTTTATTGTAAGCAGAATTAAATAAAGTCAACCATAGTTCAAAAGATGGAGAAAGCAATGAGTTGATAGGGAGTGACTATAGGAAAAAAAACACATATAGAGAAAGAGTATGTCAGGAATACAGATAGACACACAGGAAGTAGAAGGGAGGGACACTCAGTTTGAGAGATTTTTGAGGTTGTTTGGAGAACATGAACTACCTTTTGTGATGTCAAAGAAGAAAGAAGTAAGAAAGAAGGTCAAATGGGTGCTTTATCTGCTTCTCTGAGCTTTCACTCCAGCATCCTGCTCCCAAGTCTTTATTGGTTCAATTGAATGGCTGAGATTTGTTTAAACAACAGTTGCTTTACATTTTTAGTATAATCTTATGTGTGTTTATGTTCATGTGTACATGTGTGTATCTATTAATATGTCTGTATGTATGTGTATTTGTGCACATTTGTGCATGTGTGGAATTGCACATGTGTATTTGAATGTGGAGCACAAGGTCAGTGTCAAGTGTCTTCTTTGGTCATGCTTCTGCCTTAGGTGTTTGCTGTTTAGTTTTGTTATGTGTTTGATTGTTTAAGACAGTGAATTTCACTGAACAAGGAGCTCATCTACTCAGCCAGAAAGGTTGGTGCTTAAATTATATGAATTTGGCACAGTTTTATGAATTTTAGGATTGACTTAAGTTTATCATGCAAGAACATCAAGCACTTTACTTACTGAGCCATTTATCTAGTAATTTTTATCTTTGTGTAAACATTATACACTCATGTAAGTGTTTTCACCATATGTTATCAAAGAGAAATTTAATTCAGTCACAAAAAATAATGCATTACCTGCAAACATATTGGTTCAGTTTAAAGAAACAAACAAAAATAATTTAAAATATATATTGCAATGCAATTAATCCAATCATTGCTAAAAATTCTGCAGTAGACAAGTAATGCAGTGGCATTACTTACAATGTCCTCTACTAAGATGACGACAAGAAAATGTATGTTTTATTCATATCCTAGAACTAAGTAAATACTGACTGTTTGGAAAAACTCTAGGAAAACAGTGAAATCTATTCTGGGCCATGAAGACAATGAGAAATTTCAAATAGTACTTACATAAGTTATAGGAAAGTGAAGAATAATTGCACCACAGGAAGAGTGACACCAATACATAATACCTTGTTAAAAGAAATGAGATTTTTCATTTATTGTACTCTAATTACTCTGATATGCCAGTGAAATCCTATATTTTATTTTCTTTGAAATAATTTCAATGAAGCAATTATAGAATACTGCTCACAAAAGAACTCATAATCCTAATGAGGTTGGCAATATGGAAATTATACTAGTTGACATTTTTCCACCATGAACTGCATTTTTAAATTGTTACTTCACGATTTTCACATGTTGTCAGTATTTGAAGATCTTATTTAAAAGTTACTAGTCTGCCTACTACTATTTCATCTTGCTCTTAAAAAGTGGTTCTGTATTCTCTTTATTTCTGATTTGAAATTCCAGTAATTTATATTAAAATAATATCTGGAACTATATGTAGTTCTCTTTGTCATCAGCATAGTATGCTGACGTTTATGCAGTTGTGTTCCTTTTTCTGTTGAAAATGTTTTAGCTACTTAGATACAATGTTCTTTTTAAAAATAACACAGTAAAAACAGATTCAAAAGGCAAGATCTGTATTCCTAGCAGGTATACAACTTCATAAATAATTGTGAAAATATAATATGACAAAACAAAATAATAAAATAGAATATAGGCATAAAAATATCTTGAGTGAAAAAATATACTAGCAAATGGTTTGTTCAGAAATTGAAATGTAGGTGTGTGTGTGTGTGTGTGTGTGTGTGTGTGTGTGTGTGTGTTTGTATTTGAGAAAGATATTGGAGTGTCTTGTTTTATTATAAATGCTTAGAAATGCCAATGAATCCTTTTAATGATTTTTTTACAAACAATTTTATTCTACATCATAATCATAGCATCATATATCCGCTGCTCTCTCTGGTCTGCTAGTTGGTAATTAAATACATAGTTGACAAATTTTGCAGAATGATTAGGAATTGTTCAGGTTGGTCTAAATTGTTGTTAAGAAAAAATAGTGTGGGATGAGAACATAATTCACTGGTAACAAGGATGCCTAGTGTGCTAGTGGACATATCCATTATTCACAGCTCCACAAATCAAACATACAAACAAACAAACAAATAAACAAACAAAAATACCCTCAATATTTTATTGCTCCAACCAACTCTAAATTTTATAAAGTAATATTGACTGTCAGGATTATTTAAATTGTTTAGATAATTGGAAGCACAGCATTTGTTCTGAGTCAGATCTTTCATGTCTGCACTATAACAAAAGAAGAGGTTCCAAAGCGTTTCATAGCATATCATAGCCATCTCTAGTTTATATTTATTTCAACTATAAAAAATCCTATATTTAAACTGACTCTAATTTCTCTATATTAAAATATATGTCTTCTTTATCATGAGTATGTGCCTGTCCATTTTTGGAATTGATAGTTATAAGGGAGTTACATTGCATTATTTCTGGGCATACATGAACAAAAATCTACTCACTCCATATTTAAAACTATCAAGAAAGTTAAAAGTATGAACATTACTGAAGTTCAAATTGCTTAACCAATGAGGGGTTTTTGTTTGTTTGCTTGTGTTTTATTTTATTATTATTTATTTTATTTTCTCTTTTTCATTTTAAACTGCAGATTTTATTCCCCTCACAGTTTACCCTCTGACATCCATACATTCTCCTTGCACCGCTGTATCCACGAGGATGTAGCCCCCACCCCACCAGACCTCGAAACTTCCAGAGGCTTCCGGTCTCTTCAGGGTTAGGTGTATCTTCTCTGACTGAACCCAGTCCCAGCAATCCTCTGCTGTACATGTGATGGGGGTCTTATATCAGCTGTTGTATGCTGCCTCGTTGATGATCCAGTGTCTGAGATATCTCAGGGGTCCAGGTTAATTTAGATTACTTCAATAAATGGTGCTGGTCTAACTGGCATTCTGTATGTAGAGAAATGAAAATAGATCCATATTTGTCACCTTGCAGCAAGCTCAAGTCCAAGTGGATCGAGGACACCAGCATAAAATACACTGAATCTAATAGATGAAAACTTGGGAAAGAGCCTTGAACTCATTGGCACAGGGGGGAATTTCTGAAACAGAACTCCAGTGATTCACATTCTAAGATTAATAATTGATAAATGGGACCTCATGAAACTGGAAAGCTTCTGTAAGGCAAATAACATAGTCAATAAGACAATTCGGCAACCTACAGATTGGGAAAAAAATCTTCACTAACATACATCTGATAGAGGACTAATATCCAAAATATACAAAGAACTCAAGAAACTAACCACCAAAAAACAAACAACCCAATCAAAAAATGGGATATAGAACTAAATAGAGAATTCACAAAAGAGGAATCTTGAATGGCGGAAAATCTCCTAAAGAAATGTTCAAAGTCCTTAGTGATCAGAGAAATGCAAATCTTAATGACCCTGAGATTCCACCAATTGGAATGGTTAAGATCAAAACCTCAGGTGACAACACATGTTGGCAGGATGTGGAGAGAGAGAAGCACTCCTCCATTGCTGGTGGCATTGCAAACTGGTATGGAAATCAATTGGAAGGTTTATCAGAAAATTGGAAAGAGATCTACCTGAAGACCCAGCAATACCACATTTGGGAATATACGCAAAAGATGTCCCACCATGCCATTGGAACTGGTAAGTTTTATCGAGATTAACTTACAGAAATATGGATGAAAATTTACTTACAGAATATTTAAAAAACAAAAATTCCATTTCTGTACAAAAATTTCACATGTTAAATTAGAAATATGTTGTTGCATAAATGTATTCAGAGATAAGTTTGTTTAAATGTTAATAAAGAAGTCTGGTCTTGGTTGCATTCTCAGCTTTAAAGAGAATGAAGCAAGGTGCTTGCTTTGAATTCAAGACCAGACTGGGATATACAGGAAAACACTCTCAAGAAACAGATAGACACACACGCGTGTGTGTCTGTATGTGTGTGTGTGTGTGTGTGTGTGTGTGTGAAAGTAAGTAGAAATCAGAGGAATTGTGAAACATCACAGAGTCCTAGTTGCACAAAAACATTTGTTGCATCTGGCTCTCTGATTTTGCCTAAGATCCTTATTGTCTAAGATCATACAGCACCACAAGATTTTACTGAATGTAGGCCAAGATGAGAGTACTCTAAAAGTTTTCTTAAGTAATAACTTAAGAAAATCTTAGTTTGCCTCTTTTTAAAACCCAGGACTAAATCTTTGATAATAGCAGCTTCCTAGATGAAATGACTAAAGTAGGAATCCTCCTTTACATATTTTCAAACTACCAACAAACAAAAATTAGCAGCACATTTAGAAATCATTAGAGTGAAAAAAACCCACAATTAAAAACTCAATTTTAGGAATCACAGAAGCAGGTGTTGTTTTCCCCAAGGGCTGTGGTCCCCTTTACACTGGAGCTCAATTGTACAGAAATCCCATATGAGTAGGGTTGTAGATGTTGGGGATCAGTAGCTGTGGTGCCTGGCTGCACATGGCTAACTTTGGCTACAACGGAGTGTAGAAAACAATTGTTCTAGTAAGTGGGGCATTCCAGTTGAAAGATATGAAAACTATAATACATTTAGTAAAAAGTAAATGGTAAAATATAATAAAATAAATGTCAACACTGAGAACATTAAACTATGGATTTCAAGAGGTTAGCACCATGTGCTAAAAGTGTGTCTTTCTTATTTATCTGTGTTTCTTTTCCCAGATGTGAATCTCAGCTCTGACTTGAAACTTTCATACATACCTGTAACTGAAGGAACATTTCGTTCTTTCTTCAAACATATCTTTTCATAGGAATATCTCAATCAATAAATTTCATAGGTCTGTCCTAATTTATTCAAATTATAAAACAGATAAATGAAATAACAAAAACCTTCCTCCAGTTTTCATACATGTATCTTCTCTAAAAACATAGCCCTTTTCCTTGTACGAACTGAATTATATGGATTGACTGAGATATTTGTTTCTTCTTCATCTTCCAAAGATTGCTAATCTTGATTTATCTTAGGCTCTCAGTAACCTAACTATATCTCAGTTGATATGGTCCTATGCTCAATACTCCAGGTGAGCTGGTGCTATATCGAATACTCCAGCTAATCGGTTGCTAAATTTACTTCCCTTTTGAGACTGACTTTTCAGGCACATAGTTCATCCATCCGACTATATAATTTCTTAAGCACATAAAATTAGTCTTCGTTGCTTGAGGATGTGGAATCTCATGACAACGTGCTTTCATATCATCATCCTGGGTGACTTTGTGTCTAGGCAAATGGAAATAAGCTACATGAGCTAGTTAAAGAACATCAATTCCATCTGAACCTCTGTTTCTCTTGATCATTGGTTTTCTAAATCCCCGAGTTTTCTCAGTCTCCCTCCTAAGATGTGCTTTAAACTTACCTCCCGGTACTCTTTTTTACCTAAAAGTTATTTCTTTTTCATATAATTTTGCTTGAATTTACAACTAGCTTATTAACTTAACAATGACAGACTCTGAAGTATCAAGAATATTATTACTAAACATTTCACCAATAATGTCATTTATACTTTGCAAGTCACTTGGGCCAAACTTGTGATTTTCATTCTCAATTTGTTATTCAATCTTCCTTGTGAACCCTTCAACATTTTATTGGTCAACATATTTAATAGGATCTCATTGAACTTCCCATAACCAATTTGAACCTTTATTCTGTGTATTTGCTTCTGTCTCCATTTTGTTTTTTCTGTCTGCCTGCCTGGCTGCCTGTCTGTCTGTCTGTCTGTCTGTCTGTCTGTCTGTCTGTCTCTTCTCTCTCCCTGTCCCTCTTTGTTTCTTTTCTATTAATTCTCTTCTTCATAAGAATCAGGGTTTCCTCCTTCACAGTGGAAACCACTGTAAAGAGCAGCTACTATGCTATGTGTCCATACTAAGAAGGAAATGCTTCACACTCAGACCCCTTCCTGAAGCCCTACTGTAGAACAAGGGTGTCCTTTCCCTTTGAGAAAAATGATGTTGAGGTCCTAATTCTGACTAAACTCTGAGAAACTTTCTTAACTAAATGAGTTTTGACTTTGCATTTTCTATTTTCATATTTTCTATCCTTGTTAATGCGTTCTTTTCAGCATAGAGCTTTCAAAACTCCTTCCCATCTGAAAGCCATCTGAAAGTAAAAGATATTACGTAGGAACATTCCCTCCTAATCTCTGCTTCCCTTTAACCATAATTTCCTCTTTCCTTCCATTGACTGAAAATAATCGTAGAAACTATGATTGTAAAAGTCACCTTTTATCCAAGTATTATGTTTAAAGCTTGTCATAATATAATGTTATATTATGAGAATATTTGGAATCCAATAACAAAATATTTACAGAAAATCTTGCATTACATTTTCTAGATCTAAACGCATTAGATTTTTTTTGAAGTATTCAATAACTGTGGATAAGGCTTTTGTTCTACTGGGTTTTCTTTCATTAATTAATATTGTAATTTTTTATATCACAATCTCAAACTTATCAACTTCCTTTCCTTCCTGAACCTTCATGAATGGTTGTGATGGGTAAGGTTATGAGCATATGAACAGCATCACTGTGTGACATTTTGGACTTGAGGGACTGAAAAAGACTCCATAGCTCTCAGTCTTGTATCTTTCCTACAAATACCACTCAAAATGAGGTGTATAGAGATTACAGAACACAATATTTATGCTCCTGAGTTCATAAACTCAATGTATTCTGGATGGATGTTCTTGAGAATCAATTGCTGATCTCCTTCACTGTTTATATGACATAAAAGTAATTATATTCTACAATTGACAGATTGATTCCTCCTTATCACCATGTTTTCTGAAGCTACATTCTTCATGTCTTTTTTCTTATTGTTTAATATCTGACACAATTGTCTATGTTTGCATTCCTAATACTTACTTTTGCCTCTTTATTTCTATTGTTATTTTCTGGCCTATCTTCTCGGCTCAGATAATTTATTATATCTTGATCTACTGCTAAGTACACTGAATATATCTTCCGTTAATAACTAATTTTAAATAGGATATAAGAGTAACAAACAAATTTTAACCAATATAAGAATCAAATATATCATACTTGGGATACTTTTTCATTCTAATTTGTCATTAATTTATTTATTAATTAACTTTATCTGACAGGAACAATTATATATATATATTCCTATAATATACATATATAATACATAATATATAAAATAGTAATATAATAATATAAAATATTAATAATTTTTTGTGAATGTTTCCTATATACATCACTTGTCCTAACATTTTGCAGGTACATGGAAGTTTAGTTTTTATGAGAATGCATTTTAAATAATGAAAAAATCACTTGAGAATATTTTCTAAAATATGAAGTCTTCAGTTAGACTTGTACATTAAAGGTTAAAAGTGGAATTTGTACTGGTTCCCATTGACAAATACATCGAAACACGGAAAAGAGTATTCAAATATTATGCTATAATGAATTTGCATTAAAAGCGATCTTAGTAAATCATTTGGCTGATTGTGAATGTACATATTTTTTCCAGAGTGCATAATATCTGAAGTATAAATTGTTTTAATTCAATGATGATACCATGGAAAAATAGGTAGAATTAGATATTATTTATACAGTATTTTGTAAATATTAAATATATTAAAATAGTTAAAATATTTTTAATAATGCTTCTGTTGATTTCTCTTTAATAATAGGATTTAGTCTTTCTCAGGAGGGATTTGTGAAATCACAAAGAGAAAATCTCAAATAAATTTGAGGTGTCTTGATCACAACAAAATAGCAATGTACATGTGTCAGGAAAATGTGTAATCCTGAGCTAGAGAGGACATGTCTCAATTTAATAGATTTTAGATAACACTGGCTGAAACACAACAAGGCGTTCTTTGGTCAGAATTATACTGTTGATGGTTTAGATACATTCAAAATGATAATTTCAATAAAACAACTTATATACTGTAGTGACAATAGAAAATTTAAGTCTGAGGTGGATGTAAAGGAAATGATTCCATTTTAGATACATATTCATTTCATTGTGTATCTAACATTCAGATTTTTTTTATTCAATATAAATTATAGCTGAATTCTATTTTCTTTGTTTTGAATATTTAAATGCATTCACCATGGGAATTTCTCACTAAGCAAGACAAGTGTTACTGTATTTGTTTGGAAAGGAGTTCAGAACATAAATGAAGAAGTACATGGTACTGGTAATAATAGAAAAAGTCTCTCTGAGAGTTCTTTAATATATTTTCCATATGTGTATAATTGCTAACTGCAAAATTCAATATAGGCCAACAGCTAAGTGAATATCAATATCAACTTAAAAATTTCTAGGATTTGCCCTGAAAAGTAGTGTTGAATATTAATTAGAAAAAGAAACAGGATTACTGTTATAAGTTGAGTTTTAAATTTAAATTTACTTTGGAGTTTCTAAGCACAGAGGGTATATTCTGCCTAGAGTTCAGCACTATTGAAACCAAGAAGCAAGAAGTACTAGGTCTCTTTAATATGAATTTACATTTTCATAAATTTTTAGTTGCTTAATGTGTCAAAACATTGATTCTTAAGGAGTATATATAATAATTTGTCATGGATATTTACAAAATATTTAAAAGAAAGATTATGTGCTACTAAGGGTAATGAAGATCAAATCAATGACATGTTAATAAGAGTTACTGGATTTGAAGTTATTTTCACTAAGAAGGTAGTGTTGCAATCAGACCCTCATGAGTACTTTCAATAGTTAGGTATATGGTAAAATATTCAACTTAGAGCAAAAATTACAAAGGCAATTCACTCATGATGATGTATAAAAATGACATGTGACTAGACTGGAACTTAGGTTTTTATTCTTTATTCAACAAATATCTTTGATTAACCTAGTAGGCACATAACTAGCCAATACTGACTACTTCCTAGGTGTACAATGATAAAATATTGAAGAAGTAATGAGGTGAATCAAGTATATGGTATAGAACAGTTAAGAAAAGTACATTCCGTTGGCCAAATTGTCATCATCTATTTATATTAGTACAGTCTTATTGAAACATGGCTGCATGGTCACCCACATATGGTCAAAGCATACTTTGGTACTACCATGACAAAGTTGACAAAAAATTTTGAAATAGTTCTCTATTTCACTTATTAAAGTATACAAGATTTTTAGTTTTCTGCAGACAACTCCCAGGTTTATATGTTCCTTACTGTTTGGAATATTAATGTCATCATTGCATAGTAAGAGCACAGAGAACTTTGATGTGTGCACTGCTATAATAAAGTATAATTAGAGTAGGTTGAAAGACTGAGATATATTTTTCTGAAGGAACTGGGGGTTGATGTCTGAAATTACTGTCTCTAAGCTGAAACCCAGTTTTGCCAGGTTGCATTTACTTCTCAGAAGAGACTCATTGCTCTTTCTTTCCGAAGCTGTCAGGATTTCTTCAGTTCAGCCATACTACCTCATGGCAACTGTGTTTATTGTATTTGAATTCTATCTATTTTGTCTTCACATTTCATATTGTCCATATATACATGAATTTTTGTCTGTGTGTCTTCCTTATGGGTACATGTGTGATAAGTTTTGGGGTTTGCAAGAATAATCCAAGATAATCTTAACATCTAAAGACCCTTTGCTTTAGCATGTCTGAAAGGGTTTTCCAAGTTGGCAGTGTTGATAGAATGCAAGTGATTGTGGTGTGAAGATCTTACTGAGGGTGTACAGACTAATGACTGAAATATGCTTTTGAAAGTAAAGATTGGACAAAGAAAATGAGGAGTAAGAGAGAAACATAGAGAAAGATAGAAAGGAAAGTAGAAGTAAAGGAAGGAGGAGAATGAGGGAGGATAAAGGGAAAGAAAAGAAAGTGTGGGAAGGAGAAAAGGAGTTGAAATTATATACTTAGAATAGCAAAAAATGGTGATATAATTTACATGTTATTATTACTCTTAGTTCTCTTATCTCTACTCACTTAAGATTTTGTATTCATAATTAAAATAATTATAACATTAAAATAATACCTAATTAAACAATGAATATTACTAATACAAATGAACTGTATAAGAAAGACATAAAAATGCAAAGATTTGTTTTATATCAAAACGGTGCAAATTTTTATGTTTTATTATATGGAATACTCTAAGAAGAGGACTTTCTAGCTTAGAAAATCTAAGTGATATTTTTCCAACTTTTTAAATCAAAAATCTAAGCTTTCTAATCTAGAAAGAAACGTATTCTTTGTGTGTTTTCTGAAACACAGAATGGCATTTCTAACATGTTATGTCTCAGTTCTGCTGCTATATCGTGCTTCCAACATCTGGCAAATACTGATCCCCAGTAACATTAAGAAAATGAAAGACTTCCACATATTTGTTCTAGTATTTAAATTTGACTCTGGATTTTGAACTGATTTATTAATGGGATGGATAAAGTATTTTATTGTCTTATAAGTAGGTGACTGGATTGTCTCTGAGTGCAGGACATAAATACATACAATCTGAGAACAGACTAAAATAGCTATCTCCTTCCACATGGTCCTTTTGACCTTGTTTTATAGATCCTCAATTGTATGTATTTCTACACCATACCATAATGACTCTGAATGAATAAGAACACACTATGGTATTCACATTGTTTTACATCTAATATATTCTTATAAAAGTATGGTGATACCAAGAGACATGTCTGAGACATGTATGAATATAGGAATTCATATGAGCCCTCAACCTGACATAAAAATGGACAAAGGGCTAATAAATTCTTAGAATGTAAAATATGGTCTTCTCCATGGAGGATGTTTGGTTTGCCCAACACCAGTTGTTTGTCTACTATCATGAATTTGAAAGAGAGCAAGAAGGTGTATATGGGTGGTTTTATAAGTAGAAAAAGAAAGGAAGTATTGTATAATTATATTATAATCTTAAAAATTTACAAGAATTAATGTGACTTCAGCTCTGTATAACACTCTTGATTGAGTCACAATCTCTCTGTAACATGGCCTGCTGTATTTTCCGGGAGACTATCAAGAGAATCATCTTGCAGGCAACTGAAGACCACAGACAAGTCATTGGGAAAGAGATTTACCAACAGCCTTCTTACTGGGATTGCAGATAATATGCAATTGAACTACAACTTCCTGTGGCCCAAGTTTATCCATGACTGATCTCAAGACACTCAGCAAATAAGTAGAATAACAAATTCTGTTATTTTACATTATCCAGCCTAGCATAATTTAATAGTAATAGATAATGTATATAAATGTATGTATTCAAACAAGTTCAAGAGATATACAAATTTTAATCCCACAAATCTAGTTTAAAAAATATAAATTTAATGGATCTAGAAGTGTAGCTATAAAACAGAATAGAAGTTTAAGTGAGGGGCCAAAGTCATTGAATATATAAATGTGATTAAAATTACAAACTTTAGAACAGAGTATTTCTGGTACATAAATATGAAGAACAAAAATGCAGAAATATTACAGAGTTCACATTTCAAATCACTGGAGAAATAACAGATATTTAAAATGTTATATTGATGCTTACATTTAAAATGCTGGGTTAATGGTAAATTAACCAAATACCTGCTTCAATTTGTTTGGTGTCTTTGTGTGAAAGACTCATTGTCAAAAATTATGTTTCATAATTTTTAAAAGAGGGAAAACACATGTTGTCTCATTATTTTGTCTTTCTTAACTACAAAAGGTAAATAAATAAAATATCCAATAAAAATAAATAAAAAATATTTTTGATATAAAATTCCAAATAAATGAATATAATCTTGGAAAAATTGGATTATAAAATAAACTCTTAAAATGTACTATGATTGTTATAGGGTGCAAGAAGATTTGCTCTGCATTATCTGAATACATATTTATATACTGATATGTCAATATAGCTGAAATATAAATGAAGAAAAATAAATGTCTTCTATATAAGGAAGACATTCAAATTTCAGATAGTAGATACATCTAATACAAATATTAACAATGAATATGTGTTGGTAAAGTTACTCTAATATATCCCTTTGAATATCTTTATGTGTGCTATATTGTTATTGATTTAGTTGGGTGAAGTGCCTTTTGCCTGTCACAACATCACATAGGAGGATAAATCTATATATGGTTATATCTATATCTATGTATATATAAGTAAACAATAAATGTTCTATTTTTTGTTAAAAATATTTATTATTTTTAAGGATGAAGAAAATATATCTATACCAAAGGAAACATTCTGATATGCACATAATCAAGATCAAAAGCAAAAATAAACTTTTGTAAAGATTTAATTGATTATATAAACATACTGTCAATTGTAAAAACAAATAATGGATTAATCATGTTAAGTTTATTTTGTTTATAAATAAAGAATCCAAAAAATTTCATTATATTAATTGGTACATATTTTAAAGTGTGCATATGTGATTTATTCTTACAAATCACTATGATGAATTTCAATAGTGTAATCAGAAAAATAAATTAATTGGATTAACAATTTTCACAGAAAATCAGATATGAATTAGTCTTGATTCACAAAGAGTTCAATCTGAATATCAATGAGCTTTGTTATTAAAGACACATATTTGTCTTATTTGATTGTGAAATTTTGATAATTCAACCCCTTTCTACTGTTAGAAATTGCTGGGAGAAATTCATGCTGGCAGAAATTGAATTAGTATAAATTCAATAATGGGTAATTATGAATATCAATCAAATGAATTTATAAGTCTTTTTAACATTTATATGTTCGGTCTCTCTCTGTCTCTCTGTCTCTCTCTGTCTCTGTCTCTCTCTGTCTGTGTGTGTGTTTGTGTGTGTGTGTGTGTTTATGTGTACTTTTGTCTATATGTGTATGTCTACACCCAAAGTTGATGTCAGATGTCTTTCTCCATTACTCATTATTTACTGAATAGGATCTCTTGTTATAATTAGACCTTCAAATTCTGGTTCATCTCATTAGCTAACATCCTGGGGATGTTTCTGTCTTTCTATTGCTGAATTTATAGGTGCTATTATGTCTGCATAATAAGGCTTTTCATGGTTTCTGAGGATCTGAATTATCATCCTCACTCTTTCCTAGCAAGCAATTTATCCATTAAACCATCTCTTGAACCCAAATGTATAGCCTTTATAAGGAAATTCAACAACTCTAGTTCCTACAGACATCCTTAAACATATAGATTTAAAAATGTATTGAATTCAGTTATAAATAATACAGTCTTTTGAAAATAAAAAGAAATAATGTAAATATCTACACAAATCACATCTACCACATAAGACACACTCAAACCATTTGAGAATCATCAAGAAATTACATATGCAATTGTGCAGAAATGTAATCACACATTAAAATAATATATCGTCTGAGTTGTTATTCAATGAATTCCGAATGATAGATGTAGGAACAAAAGTCGAGGAAAGTATATTGAGCTTTTACACCTGCCTTTAGTACACTTTTCCTTCTGTTGGGTTCCTCCAACATTAATACAGCCGTTTTTCTTTCATTGTATTATAGTTTATTTTGACATATTTGGTGGTTATCTCTTAGGAGCCTGTTCTTTTATAATAAGACACAAAGGAGAGTAAAGCCAAAGTGTAAGGAAGATAGAGAGGAACTGGGAGGAGGTAAAGGAGAGTAAATATAGTTAGGCTATATTATATGACTACAGGATCTATTTTCAATAAAAGGAGAAAAGAAGACTAACCAAAATATAAATATATTTTAAACTAAACATAGGATGTGTGTCTTAATATAACAAATATATGCAATACCCAACTTCTAAATAAATAAATTCACAAGTTTTGACAAATATCCCATGAGAATACGCACACACATATGTATACATATATACATATCTGTGTTCTTAAAACTATTAAAATATAAGTAAGATTATGTATACATGTGTAGATGTACTTCTTTTCATTTGTTTTTTAATTTTTGGTTATTGACAGATATCAATTACCAGTGATTGTTATCATGTGGAAAGACTTTTTTCTGGTCCATTCTATTTGGTGCTCTGTAAGTTTCCTGTACCTTTATAGATATCTCTTTCTTTAGGTTAAGCATTATTTTTTTCTACATTTTTGTTGAAAATGTTTTCTAGCCCTTTGATCTGGGAATCTTCACTTTCTTGCATTCCTACTATTCTTATGTTTGGGCTTTTCATAGTGTGCCAGATGTCCTGGATGCTCTCCCCATTTCTGTTTTAGATTCAGCATTTTCTTTGACATCTATTTCTTTTCTATTTCTTTTACTCTATCTTTAATAACTGAAATTTTCTCTTCCATCCCTTGTATTTTGTTGGTGATGCTTGAATCTGTAGTTCCTGTTCACTTACCTAGATTTTTCATTTGTAGAATTCCCTGAGTTAGTATTTTCTTTATTGCTTCTAATTTTATTTTTAACTCTTAAATAGTTGCATCCAACTGTTTTTTTGTTTTGTTTTGTTTTTTTGTCTTGTTTTGTTTTAAGGAATGTATATATTTTCTCTTAAAGGACTCATCCATCTTCATTATGGTTGGTTTTAAGGTATTTTTCTTGTGTTTTATCTGTGTTTTAATTCTCTTGCTGCAGCTATCTTGCTGTAGTAGGATAGCTGAAATCTGGTGGATGCTTATTTAGTTGACAGTTGTTGATCATGTTTTTATGCAGGTGT
Source organism: Grammomys surdaster (assembly GCF_004785775.1). Lineage (NCBI taxonomy): Eukaryota > Metazoa > Chordata > Mammalia > Rodentia > Muridae > Grammomys > Grammomys surdaster. The sequence continues at coordinate 859,036 of NW_021604641.1, read as the reverse complement.
CTAGGCACCAGTTTTTGCGGTGATTATAATTTAGGTTCTGATTTCTAGATTTGTCACTCTTTAATGAATGTTTGTTCCTTGGCTTCTGTTTTCTATACCAGTGATGGTATTGGGACATCACCATAGCCATAAAATCTTCAGCCTAAAGTTTATCCTGCCTGAAAGATGTGGCACAGAACTTGTGAAAGTACCATCCAAAGACAGAGCTAACTTGAGATCCACACTATAAGTGGGTGCTCAAACTTAAAACTACTTTGCTAGCCAAGAGTAAAGGTTATAATGAAAAATGACTGGAAAGGGGGCTAGTGAAATGATACTTAATGATATTATGCTGTGCATATAGACTGGAGTCTAGTCCAATTGTCAAGAAGATTCTTTACCAACTGATGGGAGCAGATGCAAAGAGCCATAGCCAAACATTAGTCAGAAGCCAGGGAACTGCACTAAAGAGTGATTGTAAGGATTCTAAGAGTCAGATGGGTAGAGGACACCATAAAAACATGATTTACTGAATCAATTAAGAAGGGTTCACAGAGACTGAAGAGAAAATCAGGGAGACTGTGTGGATCTAAGATAGATAGGTCCCCTGCATATATGTTACAGATGTGTAGTTTGGTGTTATTGTAGGACTCCTAACAGTAGAATTGTGATAATCTCTGACTCATTTGTCTCATCTTGAGACCCTTTTCCTTCTCTTAGGTTTGCCTCATCCAACCTTGATATGAAGGTATGTGCTTAGCCTTATTTTGAACTTGTTATGTCATATTCAACTGAAGTACCCTAGAGGCCTACTCTTTTCTAAAGGAAGACAGAGAAGTGGATCTGGGGAGAGAGGAGGTAGGGGGAAGGGAGTAGAAGGAAGAGAAGGAGGGGAAACTAGGTTGGCATGAAATATATGACAGAAGAGTAAGTAAACTAATATATACATATATGTAAGATTTGGAACGATTAAGCACAGTTGTCATATGAAAAGTATATATGTCCAAATTAGTAGGAATTTTTTTTTAGGTTAGTAAATTTTTTTTATTGGATGTTTTATTTACATTTCATATGTTGTCCCCTTACCCCATCCCCCACCCACCCAGAAACCCCGTATACCCTCACCCCTCCTCCTTCTTCTCTGCTGATGTAACCCCTACCTACCCCCCTACTCCCACCTCCCCACCCTCAAAATTCCCACCTCCCTGGGGCGTCCAGCCTTCATGAGGTCTAGGATCTCTTCTTCCACCTATGTCCAGCATGGCCCTCCACTCTTACGTATTCAGCTGAAGCACTGGATCCCTCCCTAAGTGCTCCCAGGCTGGTGGTTTAGACCCTGGGAGCTCTGGTTGGTTGGTATTGTTGCTCTCCTTATGGGGCCACAAACCCTTTCAGCTGCAATGGTCTTCACTCTAACTCCTCCATTGGGAACCCCATTATCAGTTCAATGGCTAGTTGTGAACATCTGCCTCTGAATATGTCAGACTCTTGAAGACCTCTGAGGAGACATCCATATCAGGCTCTTATCAGCATGCGCTTCCTGACTTCCACATCAGCATCTACCTTTGGTGACTGCACATGGGATGGATACTCAGGTAGAATGGTCTTCAGACGGCCCCTCCTTCAGTTTCTGTCCCTCACTTTGTCTCCATATTTGCTCCCTTGAGTATTTTGTTGCTCCTTCTAAGAAGGACTGAATCACCCCCACTTGGTCTTCCTTCTTCATGAGCTTCATGTGGCCTGTGAGTTGCATCTTGGGCATTTCAAGGTTCTGGGCTAATATCCAATAATCAATGAGTGAATACCATGTGTGTTCTTTTGTGATTGTCTTGCTTCACCAAAATAGAAACAGAAGGAACACTACCCAATTCGTTCTATGAAGCTACAATTACACTCATACTCAAACCCCACAAAGACTCAACAAAGAAAGAGAACTTCAGACCAATCTCCCTTATGAACATCGATGCAAAAATACCCAATAAAATTCTAGCAAACCGAATCCAAGAACACATCAAAACAATCATCCATCATGATCAAGTAGGTTTTATCCCAGGAATGCAGGGATGGTTCAATATTTGGAAATTCAGCAATGTAATCCACTATATAAACAAACTCAAAGAAAAAAACCACATGATCATCTCACTAGATGCTGAGAAAGCATTTGACAAAATTCAACATCCCTTCATGATAGTAGGAATTTTTTAATATTTAAGTATAAAAGAAATTTTAAGCATTCATATCCTTACTAGTAAGCAAAAAATACCTTCAATTCTAATTATCTTAAAAATTTGTGAACACTTACCATCTATTTCTTTAATTAGAAAAGACTTCCAAAAGCAAATAGATGGGAGAAATAAGCAATAAAAGTAAGAATTCAATATAAACCTTCCTAGCATCCTGATCATTAATAAAATCTTGGCATAGGAGTATTTACTTAATATGATACCTTCATCAGTAATCTTTTGATATAAGAATTTTAGAAACCCATTAGAGACCAAGTACAGACACGACATTTATATATTTTAGTGTCATATTTGACACCAGAAGGGTAAAGAGAATTAAAATGTCTTCAAGACAACTGTAAAGTATACAGCTTTTTAAGGATATATGAAGCTATTTACTTGTATAAACTTTCCCTTTTTAATGTGTGTGTCTGCATGATAGAATGTACATGTGTATGCCGATGGCTTCCTTGAGTGACAGGGAAGAGGGCTTCAGTTTCTCTGAAGCTGGAATTACAGATAGTTCTGAGCAGCTGATGTGGGTGCTAGGAACTGAACTCAATCGGTCCAGCAAAGCAGGGAAAACTTCATACCCACAAAGTCTAACATAATTTATTTCAGAGAGTATTTTTAAAAGAAATTTCCTTTAAAGATTTTTAAAAGTACCACTAAAATTAGTAAATGAGAAATTTAGCAAAATGTCAAGTGAGGGAAGCCAGAGAATGCTCGAGAAAGCTGTCTGGATTAAATATCTCTCAATTTGGTTGCTGTGACATGAGATACAAAGATTAACTTTAAAAATTAATTAGTGGATGTTAATAAAATAAATAAAATGAATAGTTGCTACAGTTTACAGAGAGCAATATTACAATGCATTTAGTCACATTGACATGTAAGAATGCATTGAACTGAGTTACATTTGTGTAGCAGGGCTGTCTCTCCTCACTTTTGCCTCCAGATCTTAATTGCCTAAATCCTGTGCATCCTCCTTACTTACAGATATCCTTAATGTAGTCTCTCCTTTTATGTATTATTATAACCTTAAGAAAAATCAAGTTAACTCCTCATATACCTATTAACATTACACCAGAGTTCTAACATATTACTTGAATGTGGAGCACCTTACTGCTTGGAAGAAGCTGCCTGCAGCCCATATGATCTGATTCTTACAAAATTACCATTGTCATTCCACATGTCAGCCAGTCATCACTTTGATAATAAACTCAAAGCTGTTATTCACTTTTTTTTCTTTTTTCTTTTTTCTTTCTTTCTTTTTTTCTTTTCATTTTTTTTTGCTTTATTTATGTATGATATCTGTCATGGGTATTTAAACCCTAGTCCATTTAAAGATTAAATGACTACATTAGATAATTACTCTGGAAGTTCATAAAATTTCATATAAACATTATGGACAGTAGAATAGTCACTGTCCAGATGGCCTTTAGTGTGAAACACCAGCTGCAGTACCATCACCAGAAGCAGTGAGAAACAGCATACAAGGCTACTCTCCAGGCAGCAGTAATCAAATAACAGTGGTTTCAGACACTGCAACTGGTATTTAAGAAACTTTAATATTATTTGATTTCATATTCAGGTATTAAGAAATAAATATAGAAATAGGAAGAGATGGGAAATAGTATTTGTATATATAGTTTTTAGCTAAAGAATCCATACTCTTGAAGTGAAAAGATACAATAATAATTGTTGAATAAGGTGGTTTCTGAGCATATCAGACATCCTATACTTGGAAATTAATGCAAGAAAATTAATTGCTGCCTCTTCATTTATTTCTTCTAAACACTGATATTATTTAGGGCTAGAGAAATGGCTCAGTGGCTAAGAGCACTTGCTACTCTCTCAGAGGACTAAAGCAGATTCCCTGTGCCCACAGGGTCATTCACAACCATTCATGACTCCAGTTCCAGGATTAAATACACACTTCTCACTGGTATGGGCAGCAAGCATAAATTTTTGGATCTAAAAATTCATACATATAATATTAGTAAACAAATCTAAAGATATTTAAAATGATATTTTTTTTTTGTTTTTTTGTTTTTCGAGACAGGGTTTCTCTGTATAGCCCGGGCTGCCCTGGAACTCACTCTGTAGACCAGGCTGGCCTCGAACTCAGAAATCCGCCTGCCTCTGCCTCCCGAGTGCTGGGATTAAAGGCGTGCGCCACCACCGCCCGGCTAAAATGATAATTTTTTACTGTCATACTCCATGCATCCTGTATGCTTCTTTAATAGGCCACATGTAGGCCTTTGACCTTACTCCAAAGATTTCCCAAGTTGGAAGTGTCAGGTTATTCTTCTTAAAAACCAACGTCTTCTTAAGTAGCAACTGCTCATTATAATACCCTGAGAAAAAAAAATTTATCAGATACTACCAGTTTATACAAAGGCCACTTTCCCTCTACTTTTCCTAGATGAAAACAATTAAAAAGTGAATAAGTAAATATTATCAAAATATTTTTTTACTTTCTATATTTTTTATAGATCAAACAATTTAGTGTGCAGTAATGTGATCTTTGTGTTTTTACTGAAGTTGGTTATGCTTTAACAATATTACAACATTCTTATATTAAAAATAGAGTTAGTTAGGATCTAAGGAATGGCTCATTTGGTAAAGTTTATGCAATAACTACAAGAGTTTGGATGCCTAGTACCTACATAAAAACCTGAGTGTGAATCTTCCTGTAATTATAGCTTGGGGATAATTATATAAGATAGGGACACATGAATAAAGACATAATATTTCCAATTTGGTGAGCACTGCACTATTTGTCTCAAAACATAGAATGGGAAATGTTATCAGAAGTTATGAAATATCTACTTCTGGCCTTCACTCAGATACATGCATGTACAACACACATGCATGCACACATACGCACACACACATTAAAAGTAAACAATCAAGTATTAGGTGGTTTTAGAGAGACTCAAATCTCAAGCTTCAAGATGCTTTTATGTCGTGCTAATGCCAAGTAGCTGTGAAATCAGATTTTTTTTTTTGCAGTTTTGAAACCTTACATATAGAAGACTTTTTGTACTTATGTAGGGCAAAAAAAATCTGATCATACCATTTAAATTATTTGGCCTCATCTTCTAGCAATGCACACTCTTTAATAGGCCAATTCCCTTCTCCTCTCCTCTCCTCTCCTCTCCTCTCCTCTCCTCTCCTCTCCTCTCCTCTCCTCTCCTCTCCTCTCCTCTCCTCTCCTCTCCTCTCCTCTCCTCTCCTCTCCCCTCCCCTCCCCTCCCCTCCCCTCCCCT
>NW_021604641.1:818139-853160 GCF_004785775.1 Grammomys surdaster | reverse complement strand
TCTGTCTCTCTCTCTCTGTCTCACTCTCTGTCTCTGTCTCTGTCTCTGTCTCTCTCTCTCTCTCTCTCTTTCTCTCTCTCTGTCTCTGTGTGTGTGTGTGTGTGTTTCTCTCTCTCCCTCTCTCTGAATGTGTACACATTCTCATAAAAATTCGTTGTATCATGATGATGTCTCTACTTACAGAATAATTTCCCTTGGAATCTACAGACACAAATTTTCACTTTATTTACCCAAATGACAAATTTATCCTATAGAAGGCTATTCTCACTTCCTTATGATTCCTCATCCCACTGTGCTTCTTTTCCTACCTATTGTTTCCCCACTTCTTTTAATAGGTATGCTAATGCTTTATTTCATTGTACTGTTAATATCTGTCTTCTCAACTAGATAGTAAGTGCCACATATTAGACAGCTGACATCTCCCAGGTGGACAAAATAGTGTGTGATACATTATACGTGTTCAATAAACTATCACATGAATTGGACTATATGAATAATGAATTAGTATTATATTATTATAGTGTTAATGTGTAAAATATCACTACTTTTCTGATAGAAAATCAGACAGTTAAGTACAGTATAGTAAAAGAAAAGAAAAATCATGTTAAGGACTGGGCTGGTTCTATATCATTCAAAATAATATGCTAAAATAACATGACAACATTAAAAGGAAGTCTTAAATTAAATAGTAGCTCAGACTAGTTTTCAGGAATGATAACATTTCTGGTTGCAAATGAAGCCAAATGTATCATTAAAATTCTGTTTCCTAACAAGTTGATTTCTATTAGTATCCAATTAAGAATTCGTAGCTGTATAATACAAGTTTGATGTTGCAGTATTTGCAAGAATATAAATTAAATAAGAGTCAGATGAAAGCAAATCAAAATAAAACAACAAACTCGTTTCTGAATATAATATTCTTTTAACTTATTAAGTATACTACATTATATTATGGTCTCAGATATATTTCAAAGAGCTTTGAAAGTTTATCTTCTTAGTTTTTACATTTTATCAACTCCTCTAAAATTCAGTTTATGCATGTATAAATAATAATTCAAACATCATTGGTATAGTAAATAATAGAGACGGAAAAATGTCCCAGTAATTAAATACATGTACTGCCCTTGCATAAGACCCAAGGTCAATCACAAGCATGCACACGGGGTAGCTTACAATTCACTACTATCACTCCAGCTACAGAGGCATCTGATGTCTTTAGCTTTCAACAGATACTTGTGCTTTCATGGACATACCAACCTGCCTGCTCAAATAGACATACTTAAAAACAAAAGTAAATTATTCTTAAATATTTATTTTAGTTTTTAAAGTTTTATATCTGACTACTCTATTTGCATCATATCCATCTAACTCTTCTCCACTCTAACTTCTTCCATGTTCCTCCACTCCCTCTCAACAATTTGACCTCAATTTCTATAATTACTTATTATACACTTTATATTTGAAGATATATTCAAATAATGATTATTTAATATAATTATTCATATAATATGATTATGCATTGATATACATATACATATATGTACACATTTACACACATTTTGTATATCATACTATATAGAAATACTACCTGCTGAGTTCAGTAAGTATTGCTCATATGTACATGTATTTAGTGCTGACCACTTGAGATTCAATAAGCTATTAAGAGTTCATTTCTGGAGAACACTGGTACTGTCTCTCTCAACAACCATTAATTGCTTGCAGCTTATCATTTAGTGGTGAGGTCAGAATGTCAGCTTGTATTGTTATTGTTGTTACTTTTTTAAGGCAAACATTTTAAGATTTCATGAGTGCTTTTCCCTATTATATATAGGCAACATTATCTTACTTCCTGAGCCTTACATACAGGGATTATAGGTTAATATTGTATGATTATACCATAGTACACTGTTTTATGTGTATTCACTAGATGTGTGTTTCTAGTTCTACCAACTACTCCTATCTGATGAGGTCATGAACTGCTGTGGGATTGTGAAAGGATAGCTTGGTTTCTGCTCAAACACTGGCTAGAGATGGCTGGAGACTCAACAGATATCCCTGCAAAGGACGGCATGCATTTCACCATGCTCCCAGACTCCAGACTCCTGATATGAGACTGAAAACCGCCATTGATCAGCGCCTTTCAGTCACATAGGGCAAAGCCCCTACCAGCAACTCCACAGGTAGAGGACTTGACTACAGGCCACAGAGCCTCAAGAGATCTCCATATTAATTAGGTACCTAAAGGAAAGAGGGCATAGCTACTTAAGTATTTCTTCCCAGACCCTCCTCCTTACAAATGGTATTTAACCTCAGGCTCACACTGAGGATACAAGGTGCAGCTACATCTACTTTTTACGATGACAATAAACCTTTGAAAACCATGGACTTCCTCATGTCGTTGGGGCCAACCATGGAGAACCGTGGAGGGGGCCTTCAATTACCGAGCCACCATCTAATCTCCCGTGGAGGACTTCTCTGCGTTCCAGCCATCGAGGCCTGCCAACTCAAGCAAGCTAGGCGAGCCAGCCTTGACCCAGCCAAGGGAGTAACCATGACCAAGAGTTTCTACCTTGTGAGGGGCTGGTCCAGCCAGTATGTCCCTGGATCTCAGTTCTTTCACAGCTCCCAGCAGCATCTGGGAGCCCAAGGACAGAAAACACCAGTCTCCTGGTCAGCCAGTTCATCCCAGAGAACCCCAACCCAGGAGCTCTGTCCCTCCTGGAATTCAGGCTGAGATGTCTCCACACCCTGGCAAAGCCCCACAGCTTCTCATAGCCCAGTGTCTGTAACTCAGTCAAATCCCCATGCTTCTGCTCCAGAAGCCGCGGTTCCAGCCACCTTGAGGGGCAGACACTCAGGATCCACAACGCAGTCCAAAAGGACCCACGCTCACACAGGAGCTACAGCCCCACAGACTGCTGGCCATTTTCTAAATTAGTATAATTACAACTTCATTCTAAATAAACATGAATAACCACAAATAATTGTAGTCCTCAGACAAAATGAAAGAAGCTTCTTTTTGCAGCATATAAGACCAGTTACTTGACTAGGTTAACTGTATCACACATGAATTTCCTTCTATCAAATGATCCTTAAGTTCCATTATACAATTATTAGTTTCCTCTAAGATATAAGTGCCACTATTGTACCCTTGAGTATATCTTCTCACTGTGATTATGCTGTAGTTCAGGGACTTTATTACTGGCTTGTACTGTTGACTGCTTTTATCCAATGATGGTATCTTTACAACCTCTGGATACTATAGAGCTAGTCCTCAAGGAGAATGCTTCCATACCTATTAAAGCTGGATTCCTCTAAGACTATTGTCCAAATCTTTTTGTATACTCAGTAATAGGTTAGTGTCCTCAAGTCCTGGGAGGCAAACAATGGCAAAGTTACTAGTCCACGGGGTTTGGGATGTCCATTGGACTTCTCTGACCAAGGAAGGGAAATTGCTTTTCTCACTAATAAATGTTATTTCTTTTAAAGTATGAGTTGTTTCTTTTATTTATTAAATTATTTTATTTATTTATTTTTCAAAAGTTGTCCCCCTTCCTGGTACCCCCATCACGAGTTCTTCACCCTTAACCCCCTCTGCCTTTAAGAGGATGCTCCCCCACCCAAACACCTACCCCCACCTCACTGACAACAGCATCCCTCTTCCCTGGAGCATCGAATTTCCATAGGAGTAAGCCACTCCCATTGAAGCCATTCAAGGCAGTCCTCTATCTCATACAAGGGATATATGAACCTGCCCATGTATGATGTATGCTCCTTGGGTTTTGGCTCAATCTCTGGGATCTCTGAGGGGTCCAGGTTAGTAGACACTGTTGTTCTTCCTATGAGGTTTCAATCCCCTTTAGCTCCTTCAGTCCTTCCTCTAACTCTTCCACATTGGTCTTGACCTCCATCAGATGGTTGGCTGTAAGTATCTGCATTTGTCTCAGTTAGTTGCTGGCAGAGTCCCTCAGAGGACAACCTTGCCAGCCTCCTGTCTGCATGCACAATATGGCTTCAGTAACGCTCTAAGTGTTTGGAGTGAATGCACAGGATGTATCCCAAGTTGGGCATGTCAATAGGTGATCTTTCAAACTCTGATATATTTTTGTCACTGCATTTCCTTTAGACAGAAACAATTCTAGGTTAAAAATTTTTAAGATGGGTCAAAATATGCAGCAGTGCATATTAAGGGGAAGGGAACCTCTAGAAAGTTCCAGAGACCTGGAATGTGAGAGATTACCAGGACCCAACTGAGATGACTTTACACAAAATGCCCAACAGGGAGATGGAACTGGATTAGAACACCTCCAGTAGATAGATAGATATGGCCCCTAGTTGAGAAATGTTATTTTTATAGAAAGTATTTTATAGTGCATTAAATATAAATTTAAAAATTTTTCAGAATGTCAAACTAATGATGGCTGTTATCTATCCAATAGTAAGGTATTTAACATTATTAAAAACAAAATTTGATCTCTTCTTTAAAAACTTCACTTCTCTAGCAACATCAAATACAGAAAAATCATTAATTTGTTAAGTTTTTTTGAGCAAACCAAGGATAATAATACATGGTAAAGAATTCTAATTTATAAGATAAACAAACATTTCACATAGCTTTTACTAATAGAATATATCTCAGAACAAAATATCACTGGGAAAGTAAAACTTCTTACCTAAGTATGATATTCTAACAATACTTATTTTTGTTTACAAAATCTGGACCATAATTAAACCATATTGTACAAAAATATCTTTTTGTGAGCTTTCATTTTATATTCCTGAAATACCACCTAAGATACAAAGAGAATAATAATCCACAGTGAATGACATTTATTTTAACATGAGACTAAAATTGCTTTTGAAAAAAAATGATTTGGTTTCTATAGGAACCACTCCAGCCAAGAATATTAATATAATCAATGAGAAACATGCTACTGATTGTCATCTCCTTACCAGCCTCCCTGTCGAGCAATGATTCCTCCATGTGTGTTTACGATATATTTTATTTTACACTTTGAATTCCCTAAAAGAAAAGTTGATACATTTTATGTGACACTCCGACAAAAACCAAGCTATTTACTAAGAGGAAATTGTTGCATACAATAAACAGAACATTTAAAACCAGTACACTTATTTAAATTATGCAGGATAACAAACTCAACAGGAATTAGTAGTAGGAAGCTATCCAATATTTTAAGATTTATGGCAAAATAAGTTACTGATTGATTATAGTTTGAATAGGATATAAAATATAAAAATGCAGTTTGCAAACATAAATTAGAGAATAGTTCTTTTACAAAGTATTTTCCACATGAATGAGAACATGTGGCATTTAATTCTGTTTTCCCATTTGTGTTGATATTATATCTTGGCACTGTGAATACAAAGAGGAAGAAGGAAAATCAGTTCTAACAGTAAGGAAAGTAGTTGTAGCTTCTGTATTTAAAAAAGAAAAATCTATCAAATAAAGAATTTGAGTATGGCAAATTAAATCCAAACTGAGTAAAAGGAAATAATTATTGATCATATTATAAACTAGCAAATAGATTCCATAAAATTTTACACACCATAAACCTAAGTTAAGAATTTTAAATGCATAAATTCAATAAATAAAACTGTAGCGAGCTTAAAGCAGAAGATTCACATAGAATATACTATCAGAAATAAGAAAAGAAATATTAAACCTGATACATCATCAATGTCAAGAATAGTGAGATTAATAAGATGGCAACAAATTATACAGAAAAATACTAAAATGACTAAAATATTTAGACATTTATAATTTACAAAGCATAAATCATGAAAAATACATTTTTTGAACAGATGAAATATAAATAAAGGAATCTAGTCAATAATAGTCTCCAAAGAAAATTTCAGTACCTGGCATCCATGTTCAGGGTTATATCAAAATTTAAATATTAATCATTTCCAAACCCTTTCAAACAATCACACAGTGATGAAAGTTTCCAAGCCATTTTAAGAGGCCCATTGTCATCCTTCTATTAGAGTCTGAAAACAACATTGTAAGGAAATAAAATGACACGATGATGTTTAGGTGAACACAGATGAAAAACCCTTAACAAAGTGTTAGGAAACTGAGTTCAATGACATACTGAAAGATCCATTCATCACATCTAGTGGAAATTTTCTTCACCATATAGAGGTGGGTCAATAAAGATAAGCTGAAAAATCAACAGTGTCCTGTGCTGGTAAGGACACTCAGTCTGTAAAGGCACTTGCCTTAAAACCTGAGAGACAGAAGTTTATGTTTTAAGATCAACCCTATAAACAGATCAAGTTCACAAACTTGTCCTTTGATATCCAGAAACAAATACGAACACACCCAATTATACACATAAACACAAATATGCACATAAAATATGATAAAGTTTTAACCTAAAATAAGACAGCATTCTTTTCACATTAAATTCTTTCAACAAATTACATATAGGTGCATTTATCCAAGTAGAAAAATGCCATGCATTATGTTCTAAATATATTATTCTCAATAATGAATGTAAATGAGTTTACTCTGAGACCCAGAGAGAGAAAATGATGTTCACAGTACTTCCTAATACCATACTAATAGAAAAAAAAATTATTCCTAAGATAATTGCAAAGTAACAGGGGAAAATGATGGAAAAAATGACATAAAATAATTAAAAACTTATATAGCAATGCCTGATATCATTCATCACTAAAATGTAAATTAAGTCAAAACATTATAGATGCCATAACCTTGCAATAATGTTTATTATTAAAACTGTGAAGCAAGTGCTTATGAGAACATAACAAAAACAAATAATCAAACAAACAATAATAACAAAAATCCCAGAAGTTCGAATTGAATGGTAGTATAAATTAGCATAGGGACTATGAAAAACAGTAAGATATTTCATCCAAAAAATTAAATAAAATTAATTATTATTGGACACAGGAAAATTATTTCTGAATATTTTCTCAAAAGATTTGAAATAAACATTCCAAAGACATGTATTCCCTCTCATGTCCACTACTATGATATTATGATATTCATGGTATCTTGATCATATTGTAAATTTTGGCAGTCACAAACACATGAATCTATAAATAAAATACATATATACATATGAAAATAATAACTAGCCTTAGAAAACAACAGCAAAAATTCCTGTCATTTGAAAGACCATTGATAAAACAAGAAAACATTATTCTAAACAAAAGAAACACTGTTCAAAAAAATCCACATAAGGAAACAAATATCACATATTTGCACTTATGTGTGGAACTTGACACAAACAAATGGACCAGGAGAGGAAGACAGATAAGGAGAGCATATTATCCAATGGCTAGAAAACCGTGACAAAAGAAAGAACTTGTCTCTGTTTGTACTTATATTTAGCAGAAAGTATAGTGGAGATCACAAATGAGAGGATAAAGTAAATTTTGAAATAGCTAAAAGTAAATTCCAAGTAATCCTATCATTTTTTTAAATTTAATTTTTTTAGAAATTTTTTAAAAAGTTTTATTGGATTTTTTTATTTATGTATCAAATGTTATCCCCTTTCCTGGTGTATCCTTAGGAAATTCCCTATCCCATCCCTCCTTCCCCTGTTTCTATGAGGGTGCTCTCCTACCCACTTACACGTAGCTCTGTGCCCTGGCATTCCCCTACACTGGGATATCAAGCCTTCACAAGACCAAGGGCTTCTCCTCCCACTGATATCCAACAATGACATCCTCTGCTACATATGTGGCTGGAGCTATGGGTCCCTCCATGTGTACTTTTTGACTGGTGGTTTAGTCCCTGGGATCTCTGGGCTGTACAGTTGGTTCATATTGTTGTTTTTCCTAAGGGGTTGCAAACCCCTTCAGCTCCTTCAGTCATTTCTCTAACTTCTCCATTGAGGACCCTGTGCTTAGTCCAATGGTTGCTGTAAGAATCTACCTCTGTATTTGTCAGGCTTTGGCGGAGCCTCTCAGAAGACAACTCTTTCAGGCTCCTGTCACCAAGCACTTACCAGCATCCACAATAGTGTTTGGGTTTGGTTACTGTATATGGGATGGATTCCCAGATGGGGCAGTCTCTGGATGGCCTTTCCTTCAGCCAGTGCTCCACACTTTGTATTTCCTTCCTTGAGTATTTTGTTCCCCCTTCTAAGAAGGACTACAGCATCCAAACTTTGGCCTTCTTCTTTCTTGAGTTTCATGAGGTCTGTGAATTGTATCGTGGGTATTCTGAGCTTTGGGTCTAATCTCCACTTAACAGTGAGTACATACCATGTGTGTTCTTTTGTGATTGGGTTGCCTCACTCAGGATGATATTTTCTTGTTCCAAGTACAACCACTCTGCAAAACAGTCTGATGGTTCCTCAGAAAATTGGACATAGTATTACCTGAGGACCCAGCTAAACCACTTCTGAGCATATACCCAAAAGATGCTCCAACATATGACAAGGGCATATGCTCCACTATGTTCTTAGCAGCCTTAAATATAATAGCCAGAAGCTGGAAGGAACCAAGATGTCCTTCAACAGAGGAATGGATACAGAAAATGTAGTACATTTACACATGGAGTACTACTCAGCTATTAAAAACAATGACTTTATGAAATTCTTAAGTAATCTTACCATTAAAGTAAGATTTTATAGCAACAAGAAATTATGATTGTGGTTTGAAAGTGAAATGTTTCTGATAATCTCATGTTTGAATATTTTGTTCCTAGTTGGTGACAGTATGTAGCTTTCCTAGAGGAAATTTGCACTGAAATGAAATCTTTGCATTCAATAGCTCAGCTTGGCTCAGTTTCTTATGTTTTCTTTCACTATTAAATATGGATGCCATGTGAGCAATCAGCTTCCTATTCCAGCCACTGTATCTTCCCAATAATATACTTTGCTTCGCTGCCATAACGGACCATATCTGTGTGGAAGTGTAATCAAATCAGACATTCTTGAGTTGTTTTAGTCAGAGCATTTTATCATAGTAACAGAAGACAATCAGTACAGGAAATGCTTCCAGCAGCTGGGTCACTGCCATGATCAACCTGACAGTGGAGTTCTTCCATCCTTTGGGAAAGCTGTATGGCTGTCATGTGAAGGAGCTTAAATCTTTGGAATTAGTTATAAAAGCCAGTGAACATAAAAAGGCAGAACATAGAGCATCATTCTTGTGGGAGGTTGAAGGCAAGAAGGCTGAGAAGAATGTGGAGGATGTGTGAATCCTGAGGTTTCAGAGAAAAGCAAGGACTCTATCAAGTTTCAAGTTAGGGCTACTCATGTATTTTGGTCAAGAATTTGGTATTCTTCTTTCCATGCTCTGAGAACTTAAGTAAAGCTGACTATAAAGGTACTGAACTATGTTATTTGGTACATAATATTTGAAGACAAATGAATGTTCTCAATATGGGTCAAGAAAGCAACTATTGTTGTTAATAACAGCACTGGTTTAAAAAAAAAACAACCAACCAAACAAACAACAACAACAAAAACCTACTTGCTACACTGATGCAAGGAGGAACATGTCCTGAGGGCTGAAGCCTTGTCTTGAAGATTCCATCTTGTTTATATATAAATTTAATTGAAGGAAGAAATCAGAAATAGTAGGGATTTTCATCCCTTCAAATGTGACTGCCTAGAAAATCATTTCTGCATGTGTACAACAAAGAAACTGATACTTATGGCCCAGGCAGAACTTGGCAACATGGTTAAGGTAACATCAATTTTGTTACCAAGACAATTTTGGAAAGTTTTTGGATCTTAGCCTCATTAGTAAAGTAATTTGGTTAATTGACTCAAAAGGCATCTCAAGGATAATTTATTAAATTTTAGTAGGAAATAGGGGCAAGAAGGCTATAAATCCTGGCAGTTTCTGGAAGGAGGGAAGTAGAGAAAAAGCTGTGACTTCTGATTTAGACATAAAGTTCTGAGAAACAATGAGGAAGCCCAGAATGTCAGGAAGTGCATGCTTAGTATTTGAGGTAGTATATAAAAAGGAAATAAGGAGAAAGACAAAGCAGCATATTGCTAGTTCTTGGCCATGGATTTTAGTTCCACGGGCACCCGATTCAAGGCTCTTTTAGTCCAAGCCAAAAGGTTGCACCAATAATATATGGATATAAATAAAAATAAAGAAGTTTATTATGAAGGAAAAAAGCACATCTGGGGGTAAAAGCAGTCTTTTAAGCTGATCTGCAAAACCTAAAGAGCCCTGAGCCAGAAAGATCATGATCCTTTATCTGACATAAACCCAACATTCATTTGCAAATATACATTTGTATATTTGCAAAGTGCTTTTTCCTTTTTCCATCCTTCTGTTCATTATTTGATGGAGCCCAAGTGAAGAAGGGATTTCAGTTTTCTGGGAAACACTGAATCTATTTATTGAATTATGCCCATGTGAGTAAAACCCAACAATCTTTCTCTGCCTCAGCAGATTATTTCCTTTGTTTATCTTGATGCCACAGTACTGAGGTGCATCTGTCACAGTTTTAAAGGTGGGAAAGGTAGATTAAAGGGGTCATGGAGAGCAGTCAAACAACCAATGTAGGGTAAGGTTCGAGTATCTGCAAAAAGATCCTGAGAGGATATTGTTTGAAGCTGTGAAGATAAAAACCTAAGCACAGTGGAGATCCCAGAATATTGGATCAAGGACAGTGCAATACTTGCCAAGAACTGCAGCCACAAAATAGAGATGGCCAAGCAGAAAGTCTACATGTGTTGCAGATG
The DNA here is from genome assembly GCF_004785775.1 of Grammomys surdaster. NCBI lineage: Eukaryota > Metazoa > Chordata > Mammalia > Rodentia > Muridae > Grammomys > Grammomys surdaster. The sequence continues at coordinate 842,454 of NW_021604641.1, read as the reverse complement.
GTGCAGCTGGAAGGGTAGTACTCCTCAAACCCTTTAGAACCTAGCCAAATTCATGATGGTTCCAAAATACAGGAGATGAAGTGCAAGATTTACTGTTTTCCCTGCTGTTCTTTATCTTGGTCAACTCTTGCTGTGTCCCCAAATTTCCTTGTGTAATAAGAATGCTTACTGTGTATCATTACACAACAGAAGTACTTAACTTGTTATTTTACAAGTGTAAACAGTTCAGGGATTTTGGAATTTTAAAGATTATGGTGACTACTAAAGTTAGATTGAACACATTCTATAATACAATAATCACAAGCCTTTGAAGATAGGGTAAAATTTTGTAATTTAAAAGCAATGTATTTGGATGCTGGATAAAGTTGTGGTGGTTAGTATTTATTGACAGAATCACTTGTAAGACAGGACTCTGAAAAATTAAGTTGGATATATTAATTGCAATGTGAAGACTTTTGCACTGTGGGTGAAACCATGCCCTGATGTTGATCCTGGACTGTGTACATAGAGAAAGAAAACTGAGTATCACTTGGACATTCATTGGTATTTTCCTTTGAATGAAGATGTAAAAGTAACAGGCTATTTTAAGCTCTTGCTGTGAGCAAAAATAAGACCTTTTTCTTTTAAATTTTTTTTTTTTGCTGCTGTATTTCATCACAGCACCAAAAAAATTAAGACATGTTTATTTAAATACTACATATTATACTAAAAATCATCTCATGCATATATGCAATCAGTAATGGATAATTTCTCAGAACAACTTACAGCAGATAAGTGATCATGATGGCATGTCAAGAGGAGTGCTTGCATCCATTGCCTATAAATACACCTTAGCTAACTACAATGGCAATATTTTATCTGGGATGCTAGAAATCTCAGAGATCTTGTAAATATAGTTTCTAGTTTTATTCTTGGTAGTGAAATGAAAAAATAGAATACCTTCCAAGAGGACTATACAAACTTTCAGGTTAATGGTTGATAGAATACTATATGTCTTTCTGAAAATTCATTGCACACAATAACATGTTCAGTGACTTAGTGATGACACATGAAAAAGGTCACATTGAAGTGAAGACAATAAGAAGCCAAGAAACAATGAAGCTTGGAGGAACAAAAAAAATCCTCCAATAATTTAATACTGACACAAAATTACTCATCCTACATTTAGGTGCATAATTGCTTAGCTACCTCATGAATTGTGCTGTATCTTGAAATTATTACACATCCTTTTCTACTAAGTGGGAAATTTCTCATTATCTCAAAACTATTCTTCTGCTGGCTTTTCTAACCACAAACTCATTTCCTATCAAAGGAGTTACACTAAGACTTGTGACATCAAAGACAAAGTGGACACATGTTCTATTTCAATAATAGTTTATTATTTGTATTTTATTGCCATCTAAGGGCTCTACATTCAGACTGAAGCTTTACACTTCCCTTGATAAATAAAGCAGACTCAAAGGGTCAGGGTTACCTCACTCAGGATATTTTCTAGTTCCACTAATTTGCCTGCAAAATTTGTGAAGTTATTGGTTTTAATAGCTGAATAGTATCCTATTATGTAAAAGTACCACTTTTTCTGTATCAATTCTTCTATTGAGGGACATCTGGGTTCCTTCCAGCTTCTGGCTATTATAAATAACACTGCTATGAGCATAGAGGAGCTTATGTCCTTGAATTATATTGGATCATTTTTTGGATATGTGTCCAGGAATGGTATAGCTGGGTTTTTGAGGTAGAATTATTTCAAATTTTCTGAGAAACCACCAGATTAATTTTCGAAGCAGTTGGACCAGCTTGCAATCCCACCATCAATGTAGGAATGTTCCTCTTTCCCCATATCCTTGCTAGTATCTACTGTTGCCTGATATTTTAATCTTACCCATTCTGATTGGTGTAAGGTAGAATCTCAGGGCTTGATTTGCATTTTTCTGGTGACTAAGAATGTTGAATATTTTTAGGTACTTCTCGGCCACTCAAGATTCTTCAGTTGAGAATTCTTTGTTTAGCTCTGTACCCGATTTTTGGTTTTCTGGAGTCTATCTTCTTGAGTTTTTTATATATTTTGGATATTAGCCCTCTTTTGAATGTAAAGTTGGTAAAGATCTTTTCCAAATCTGTAGGTTTCAGTTTTGTCCTACTAATAGTGTCCTTTACCTTACAGAAGATTTTCAATTTCATCAGGTCCAATTTGTCAATTGGTGATCTTAGAACCTGAGCCATTAGTGTTCTGTTCAGGAAAATTTCCCCTATGTCAATGTGTTTCAAGATCTTTCCCACTTTCTCTTCTATTAAGTTCAGTGTGTCTGGTTTTATTTGGAGATCCTTGATCCACTTGAACTTGAGGTTTGTACAAGGAAATAGAAATAGATCAATTTGCATTCTTCTACATGCAGACCTCCAATTAGACCAGCACCATTTGTTGAAAATGAATTCTTTTTCCACTGTATGGCTTTGGCTTCTTTGTCAAAGATCAAGTGACCATAGGTATGTGGGTTTATTTCTGGGTCTCCAATTCTATTCCATTGATCTATATGTCTCTTTCTGTACCAATACCATGTGATTATTCTCAGTAGTGCTGTGTTGTATACCTTGAGATCAGGGATGCTGATTCCCCCAGAATTTCTTTATTGTTAAGAATTTTTTCCTTTTCAGAGTTTTCTTTTTTTATTCTAGTTGAAATTGACAGTTGCTCTTTCTATTACTGTGAAAAATTGAGTTGGAATTTTAATGGGGATTGCATTGAATCTGTAAATTGCTGTTGGTAAGATGGCCATTTTTACTATGTTAATTCTACTGATGCATGAGCATAAGAGATATACTCCCTGATAAGTGACTATTAGTCCAAAAGCTCAGAATATCCATGATGCAACTCACAGACCTTATGAAGTTTAACAAGAAGGAAGGCCAAATTGTATATGCTTCAATTCTACATAGAAAGGGAAAAATATATTCATGGCAGGGAGAGGGATGGAAGGATTTTGGTGGGACAGAAGAGAGGGAGGCAAAGGAAAAAAGGGTTGCAGGACCAGGTATAGGAAGAAACAGGAGAGAAGTCCTGAGGGCTACGTGAATGAATAGAAATATGTAGTAGTGGGGGTTGAGGATGGGAAAAATCACTAGAAAGTCCCAGACATCAGGGATGAAAGAGGCTCCCCATACCTAATGTGGGTGAGGTTAACCAAAATACCCAAGAGTGAGGAGATAGAATCTGAACAGGCACTTCCAGTAGATAAACATGGTCCCACGTTGAGGGATGGGGCCATCCTCCCATCTCAAAATCTATAACCAATAATTGTTCTAGTCAAAAGGAAATGCAAGGAAAAGATGGAACAGAGACTGAAGGAAAGTCTAACTAGAGAATACCCTACCTTAGAATCCATCCTGTGCATTCGCCAAATCCTGACACTATTGTTGATGCTAAAAAGCCTTACAGACAGGAGCCTGTTATCACTGTCCTCTGACAGGCTCTGCCATCACCTGACTAAGACTGATGCAGATACTCACAGCCAACCATTGGACTGAGCCCAGGGACATCAATGAAAGAGTTAGGGGAAGGATTGAAAGAGCTGAATGGGATTGCAGCCTCATAAGAAGAACAATATCAAATTCCAGATACCCCAGCGCTTCCAGGGACTAACTAACAACCAAAGAGGAAACATGGAGGGATCCATGGCTCCAGCTGCATATGTAGCTACATATCTGGCATCAATGGGAGGGGAGAGGTTTGGTTATGTGGAGGTTTGGTGCCCCAGAGAAGGGAGATGATAGAGGAGTGAAGTAGCAGTGGGTGGGTAGATGACAGAGCAACTCCTTAGGGGCTATGAGAAGGGGCTTGGACAAACGGGAACCAGGAAGGAGAACAACATTTGAAATGTAAATAAATAAAATAATTAATAATAATAATAACTTTAAAAAAGAAATATAAACATTAATGACTAAATATTGAGGGATACTGTTTATAACTAAATATGTTTTGTAAAAATATAGTAAAGGATCTTACCTTTAAAAAAGAAACATTTAGACTCAATGGAAACTCCATACTTTATAAGCATTAAGGTGAGCATATAGCATTGAAAAAAGGCTAGAAATCTTGGCGGATGCTAGAAGGAGATAAATGGAAAGTGAACAAGGAGAAAGAATACAGGTAAAAAGAGAGATCTTGGCAAACAAAACAGATAAGCTAAGAAAGAAAGAAAGAAAAAGAAAGAAAGAAAGAAAGAAAGAAAGAAAGAAAGAAAGAAAGGAAGGAAGGAAGGAAGGAAGGAAGGAAGGAAGGAAGAAAGAAGAGGGGAAGGAGGGAGAGACAGAGAGAAGAGATAGAGAGAGAATGAGAGAGAAAGAGAGGGTGGAATGAAAGAAGAAAAGAAAAAATTCTTGTGCACATGGCTTTTGTTTCTTGAAGGTATTATTAAGGAGACCAAGAGTATCCTTTTGCCAAGGTGATAAGGCTTCAGGGCTCAGGGGAAATTTCCTGAACAGAACACCAATGTCTTATGCTCTAAGATCAAAAATTGACAACTGTAACCTCATAAAATTGTAAAGCTTCTGTAAGGCAAAGGACACTGTCAATAGAACAAAATGGCAACCAACAGATTAGAAAAAGATCTTTTTCAGTCCTACATCTGATAGAGGGCTAATATCCAATATATACAAAGAACTCAAGAAGTTAGACTCCAAACAATCAAATAACCTTATTAAAAATGGAGTACAGAGCTAAACAAAGTATTTTCAACTGAGGATTATAGAATGGCCAAGAAGGACTTAAAGAAATGTTAAAAATCCTTAGTCATCAGGGAAACGCAAATCAAAACAAGCTTGGTATTCCACCTCACATAAGTCAGACTGACTAAGCTCAAAAACTCAGCTAAGAGCAGATGCTGGAGAGGATGTGGAGAAAGAGGAACACTTCCTCCATTTTTTATAGGATTGCAAGCTGGTACAACCACCTTGGAAATCAGTCTGGCTGTTCCTCAGAAAATTGGACATAGTATTACCTGAGGATCCAGCTATATCACTTCTAGGAATATACTCAAAAGTTGCTCCAAAATATAAGGACATATGCTCTACACTGTTCATAGCAGTCTTTTGTTTTTAATGGCTAGAAACTGGAAAGAACACAGATGTCATTTAGTGGAGGAATGGATACAGAAAATGTGGTAAATTAACAAAATGGAGTACTACTCAGCTATTAAAAACAATGAATTCATGAAATTCTTAAGCAAATTGATGGAACTAGAAATATCATCCTGAGTAAGGTAACCCAATCACAAAAGAATACACATGGTATGCACTCTTTGATAAGTGAATTTTAGCCCCAAAGTTTGGAATACCCAATATACAATTCACAGACCACATGAAACTCAAGAAGTAAAACCAACGTGTGGATGCTATGGTTCTTCTTGGAAGAGGAAACAAAATACTCACAAGAGTAAATACAGAGACAAAGTATGGACTAGAGACAGAAGGAAAGGCCATCCAGAGACTGCCTCACCTGGAGATCCATCCCATATCCAGTCATCAAGCCCAGACACTATTGTGGATGCCAAGAAGTGCATGCTTAAGGAGCTTGATATTGCTTTCTCCTGAGAGACTCTGCCAGAGCCTGACAAATACAGAGGTGGGCACTCACAGCCAACCATTGGACTGAGCATAATGTCCGCAATGGAGGAGTTAGAGAAAGGACTGAAAGCGCTGATGGGGTTTGCAACTCGATAGGAAAAATAACAATATTAACCAACCACACCCTCAGAGCTCCCAGGGACGAAACTACCAACCAAAGAGTACACATGTAGCAACTCATGGCTCCAGTCACATATGTAGCAGAGAATGGCCTTGTTGGGCATCAATTGGAGAAGCCCTTTGTCCTCTGAAGGCTCAATGCCCCAGTGTAGAGGAATGCATAGGCAAGAAGGCAAGAGTGGAACACCCTCATATAAGCAGGGGGATGGTGGATAGGATAGGGGGCTTCTGGGGGTGGAAATCAGGAAAGGTGATAACATTTGAAATGTAAATAATGAAAATCTTCAATAAAAAATTACCCATCTACCCCACTTTTCTACCTGCTTTAAAAGAAATATTGAACTTTAATCTTATTATTTAGTCTTTTAATCTGGAGATTTAGAACTAAGTATGTTTCTGAAATAGTAATGAATAATATCCACTGCATTTATTGTTGCAAATTCACTTCTTATATTTTTTTTAAAAAATTTGCTCTGGGAAGAAATAAATAATGTTTACTATTTGTTAGTCTTCTGTTTACTTTTGAGACTGTTCAAATAAACTGCCACCAGTTCAGCTATAACCTTGCAATTTGGTATAAGCAGCTTTTGGATTTTTATCACCTCAGAGAGCTGAAGACTGGTTTATTTTTAATCTAGCTGTGAAAGGCCAGGCCTTGAAAATGAATTACATGCTGATTGGACATTTTCCATTATAGTGCTTGATACACACATTCTCTTTACAATATTTAATCCCCTGCCTAACAGGGCATTACTGACCACTGATCATGCCATTTTTCTCCCTCAGAGGATGCTATTAAATTGATATCCAGACATCTAAAGTACTGCCTAAGAAACAGCTGGCTGCAGATGGCCCTTCCTTCTACTTCCTCTTGCCTAACATCCTCATAATTCTCTTATTCCAGTCATTACCTTGATTCACTGTTTTGTTTCTGCCCAAATTCACCATCTATTTTCCATTATATTAACTTGCAGTGGTTATTTTTTTATAAATGAATATTATACCTCTTTGCTATAGCATACATGTGCTGGTGTTATACACTTTAAGGAGTTTGTAAGATTTTCTCCTGCAAAAAATAATAATAATAAGAGAAAAGTAATGAACCCACCTGATATATTTATAATACTTTATTTAAGTGACTACCTAGGATCTAAACCAAGAATTAGAATGAGTAGATTAAAGGACAGGATTATACTATCATCAGATGATGCCAAGTCTCTTTCTGCAGCTCCCTTATTATTTTATGTGATTATTTTGAAGTTTTTGTATTAAACCATGTAAATGAAATTGCCAGACTAAAAAAAAAAAAAAATATTTTTCTCAACCTCAACCAGATGAAGACTGCTTGGCATGGAACCTCACCCCTGTAATCAGCACTCAGGAGGCTGAATCAGGATGATAATGAGATTGCAAGACCAACTTGGCATACACAGTGAGCTCTAGGCTAACCTGAATACAGTGTAAGATACTGTATTTAAAATGTTCTCATAGATGATACCCCAGGGTAAGGTTGTGCTGGGGGAGGTAAAGTGAAGGAGGGTTGGTGGGTGAGTGGAGTGGTTGGTTGGGAGGTGCAACACCCTCTCAGAGCCTAAGGGTAAAAGGGATAGGTTGAAAAGATCTTGGGGGGCAGTGACCAGGAGTGTGGACAACATTTAGAATGTAAATAAATAAAATAATTTAATATAAAACACTATTTTAATAGGTAAAAGGATGACTATGTAATATTCTTTCCTATTGTTATTTGATTTCTAAGACAAGTTACCTTTGTTTTGGCCAATATTTCCTTAGAAACTGTTGTATACATATATTTGAAGTAAAATTCCACATCATGTTTGAAGGTCAATAACTATTATAGATTTTATTAATCTTGTAGCATTGTGGATAAACCTAAATTTAAATTTTCTTTTACTCTCTCATATACTGGATTGAATTATACTGGATCATTTTTATTTCCCTTTGAGATTTTATTAAGACTTTTCTATATCCACTTTCACTGCAGTATTATATATTGACATAAAAATATAAAATATGACTCCTCTTTAAATGTGTGATCCTCCCAGCACTCTTCACTATATTTTTACAGAAACAGTTGTTGCTAGTTTCATCTATTCATCAATTAATTTATTTATTCATTTTTTTCTTGTACCTACAGCCTCCCTGATCTGGCTTCCTCCATTCTAATATTCCCAAAGACTTCTAATTAATTATCAAGTAATATTTTCATACTGGTAAACTCTAATGTTCAGTTAATAAGAAAACTTATTTTTATTCTTTATGTACAAATTATCTTTTGTTAGACACCTGTTTTCACTCAATTCTTTCAGAAAGAATTCCTGAGAATATAATTATAAATGCTATTTGTACATACTTTTACATACATATATTGCTCCTAGATCCTCACTCAGGCTGTACTGAAATAATACCATTTTAAGATCTAATTCGTAAATTATTTGGTGTTTTCTCTTTAATTTTGATATAACTTCTTTTTAAAAAGCCCAAAGCCTGGTAAGTAATTTTGAAAGAAAGAAGGAAACTTGCCTAGAGAATAGGTGGGTCAATTCAAGCTCTATTACAAATTGTGTATTATGATGTAACTCTGTGGGAAAACAAAATTTTACAAATGACATTTTCAAATTATTAAAGGCTGCATAATTTCAGACATATCAAATTTTAATAGGTGTACACAGTATTTTTCTTATTGTTCTAGTATAAGGTGCTCTGGAAACACTGCTTGGTGAAACTTGTAATTTATTCCTGTCTACTTCAAAAGAAATACAGCAAATTTACTCTTCAGATACTTGCTGATGTTCTTGTCACTTTTAGCTTTGCTGCATAAGCGGATAATTGATTTTGCCTGTGATTTCACAAACAATTCTAACTCCTGCAGTTTTGCAATTGTCTAAGTGGGAAAGTGTCATCCACCTTAAAGGAGCCAAATTAGTGTGCGGTTGCTAGGTCTGCATGAGAATTCTAGATGTAGATTGTGAGTAGATTAAAATTCATTTTTATCTTTAATTATATGTATTGAAGTGATGCTTCCTTTTATTGTACATAGATGCAAAACAAATTAAGAGAGATGTATTGAAATATTAAGACCTTGACATTGATATTTACTTAACATCAAGAGAGTGTACTGAAGCTATTTGGAGATATAAAATATCACATAAAATTTGCTGTTTAATGACATCATCTCATTGCAATACCACTGACACATAACTTTACTGGCTCACCACAGGAACATGATTTGATTCCATTTATGGTTGTTTCTCAGAATGTAAAGCGTGCTTCAGGCTACCATTAGACTTTTATGTCTGATATACATGTCCAGATATTAATATAGGTTACCTGAAAAACAGCAGTTATTTGAAATTAAGGTTATTTTATAATTTGACCTTGGTAGTGCAATTATTTTAAAAATTACATATAATGGTTTGTGCCTTGCTAATAAGCATATTGTATTTATTTAGGATCTATCTACCTAAGGAATAAAGTCAGGTAAACAATATGCATTTCCTTCTTCCTTAAAGATATATTTACCCATAACTGAAAGAAAAAAGAACAAAATATTATAATGAAATCTATGCAATTTTTCAATTCAAGATAATTTCATTAAAAACAGGGTGAAGAATTTTATCAAATTATTAAAGATGCATAATTGATATACAGATTTCCTATAAAATAACATGAACAGCACTGGAGCAAATGACATTGGAAATTTTTTGTCAGTACCTTTATATACAGGTCTAAATTTTTGTTGGTATGTAAAAAGATCTTCTGAATAGAATATTCAACTGTCAGGTATGATACGGTAACTTATGAATAAGAAAAAGAGCCTAGCTTAAGAAATGTTTGTAGAGATTGTCTGAGCCCCTAGCTGTTCACCTTTATTAGGTACACAGCCAGAAACATACAGGTTAGCTCCTTTGAATCGTACCATTGCCTTGCATACCAAGCTCCCTGGAAGATGCCCAGCTGCTCTGACACATGCACAGCTCTTTGAGTTCCATTGTTGGGCCAAGGCTGCTCATCAGAAACCTGATGCACCAGGAATATACAGGGACAACTAGATATCTAAAGGCCATCTTAAGAAGACAAATACAAAGACCCTGGGAGCTCTGGTTGGTTATTATTGTCACTCTCCCCATGGGGCTACAAGGTCCTTCAACTCCTTCAGTCTTCTCTCTAAGTCCTCCATTGGAGATGCTGTGATCAGTTCAATGGTTAGCTATGAGCATCCTCTGTATATGTTAGGCTTTGGCAGAGTCTCTCAGGGAGACAGGTATATCAGGCTCCTGACATACACAACAATATAAGGTGACTGCACTTGCATGGATCCCCAGGTGAGGCAATCTCTAGACAGTTCCTCCTCCAGTTTCTACTCCACACATTGTCTCTGTATTTGCTTCCATGAGTACTTTCTTACTCCTTCTAAGAAGGATGGAAGTGCCCACTCTTTGGTCTTTCTTCTTCTTGGGCTTCATCTCATTGGTGAGTAATATCTTGGATATTGTGAACTTTGGAGCTAATATTCACTTATCAATGAGTGTATACCATGTGTGTTCTTTTGTAATTGGGTTATCTCACTCAGTATGATATTTTATAGTTCCATCCATTTGCCTAAGATTTTCATGATTTCATTGTTTTTAATAGCAGAGTAGTAATCCATTGTGTAAATGTACCACATTTTGAGCATCCATTCCTCTGTTGAAAGAGGTTTTTTTTTAGTTTCTGGCTATTATAAATAAGGCTGCTATGAACACAGTGGAGCATGTGTCTTTGTTAAATGTTGGAGCATCTTTTGGGTATATGGCCAGGAGTGTTATCACTGTGTTTTCAGGTAATACTATGTCAAACTTTCTGAGGAACAGCCAGAATGATTTCCAGAGTGATTATACCAGCTTGCAATCCCACCAAAACTGGAGGAGTGTACCTCTATCTCCATATCCTGGCTAGCATCTGCACTCACCTGAGCTTTTGATCTTGCCATTCTGACTAGTGTGAGATAGAATCTCGAGTTTCTTTTGATTTGCATTTCCTTGATGACTAAAGATGTTGAACATTTCTTTAGGTGCTTCTTGGACATTCTATATTCAGTAGATGAATATTCTTTGTTTAGCTCTGTACCCCGTTTTTAATAGGGTTATTTGATTCTCTGGAGTGTAATTCTTGAATTCTTTGTAGATTTTTGATATTAGCCCTCTAACAGATGTAAGATTGGTAAAGATCTTTTTCTAATCTGTTGGTTGGCATTTTGTCCTATTGACAGTGTCCTTTGCCTTACAGAAGCGTTGCAATTTTATGAGGTCCCATATGTCAATTTTTGATCTTAGAACATAAGGCATTGGTGCCCTTATGAATTTAAAGAATGTTGCTCTACTAAGAGTTGATGCTGCAGATACCCATGGTCTGAGGTCAGTATTTCTATTTTGGTCTAGATTCAAGAATGGTATATACAGCTTGATCATGCTAGTCCTTTCTGCCCTGGGAATTCTTTTATTCCTGCCTATTGTGTTAAAGTTTGTCTTTAACAACATTAACAGGTTTGCAGCCAAAGTAATGGCTTGAATCTGAAAATAGACCCCCAAACAGAGTGATTAAATTAACAGACTGGCAAGCAAAGGACAGATAAGATTCTGTACAAAACCTTACCAACCTAATACAGAAGATCATTGCTTTTGATAATGCATATTCTATGACAAGTAAGAAAGACATTCTTGGCAGAACAACTTAAGACAGGCACAGTCTTGTTTATGAAATAAAAAGGGGGAGATTCAAAGAGCTTTTGGGGCTGCTTGGCAAGAATCTGACATTGGCTAGAACAAAAAAGTGATTTCAGGCAAGAATCTAAATTTTAGGCTAGAACAAGGAAGTAAGCTTCAGATATGAAAATGACTCTGGGCTAGGACAGGGAAGTTGGCTCAGATGTTTTGGTCATCCTGATAAGACCTTAGAAACAGTGATCACGGGAGTGTTCACAGAATTTTGTTTATTGACTTACTTGTTAATTGACTATTTGTGTGTATTGTCTTGCTTGTTCCTTGATTATTTGCATCTATTGTATTGCTAGTTCCTCCACCTAGAACTGACTTTAATACTTTCATGTAACTAAAATGCTATAAAAGCAAAATGGAGGAGGAGTTACGGGATAAGAGTACCTAGGGAGGGGAAATGGAGAAAGGGGATGGCACCTGAAATGTAAATAAATAAAATATCCATAAAACAGAAGACAACTACAAAAGATAAAGCAACATGTCACCTTCAGAGCACTGCTATTGTACAGCAGAAATCCATGAATATACTAACACAACTGAAATACAAGAAAATGACCTTAAATCCAATCTTATAAAGATTATATAGCCCTTTAACAAGGAAATGAATAAATCACTTAAATTCAGGAAAATAAAATTAAACAGGAGAAGGTATTGAATAAAACTGTTCAAGTTGTGAAATAGAAATAAGAAAAATAAAGATAATATACACTGAAGGAATCTTGGATACAGAAAACCTAGGGAAAAGAACAGGAACAAGAAATGTAAGCATAACCATCAGAATACAAGAGATGGAAGAGAAAATGTTAGGAGTATAAGATACAACAGAAAAGAAATGATACATCAGGCAAAGAAAATGTAAAATCTAAAAAATTCCTGACACAAAACATCCAGGAAATTGGTGATACTTTGAATAGACCACACTTAAGAATAACAGGAAGTAGGTGAAGAGTCCTAGCTACAAGAACCAGAATTTTTTTCAACAAAATCAAAGAAAATTCCCTAAAGACAGAGATGCCTATAAACATACAAGAAACATACAGAGTACCAATTAGATTAGACCAGAAAAGAAAATACTTGTGTCATATAATAATCAAAACACAAAATCTACAGAACAAAGACTACAAAGGAAAAGATCAAAGAAGCATAAAGTGAGACCTATCAGAATTACACATCACTTCTTCACAGAGACTCTAAATCAGGTTCAATTTTATTAGGCGCTAATTTTCAGAGAGGAAAAAACTGTGTAAATGGCTGATAATGATCTTCCTCTATAAAAGCAGAGACAATCATGTGAACCTCCCCAATCTCTATTGTTTGCAGTTCACAAGGGTGCCAAGAGATTTCTCCCCTTCAGCATGAATATTATAATGATAAAACTTTGAAAGCTGTGTGATATGTTAAAATGAATTTAATATAGTTAAACCCCTGAGTACTACATAAATCAAATTGTAATCACATCCATAGAATTCTATAACACCAGTAATGTCATTTAAATTCCTCCTCCATTAGTTATCATAATGTCTCCTACATCATTATCACCCTTTTTCTGTCTCTCTCTCAATTCCTTAACCACTGTACTGTATTTCTATTTGTTATTCATTTATTTTACAACTTACGTTTTTAGGTGTCATTTCAACTCCATCTCCTCTCTTTGATCTTTTTGTGTCACGCTTACTTCATTTTTTAGTTTCACAATCTATATAAATATCCACAAATATTGTACCTTTTACTTAATGCTATGCCATTTGCTTGTTTTATCTGCTCTTCCTCAGTTTCAACTAAAATCCTAAGAATTTTCTTTCTAAGTTGATAATTCTACTACTTGGAGAGATTTGGGTCAGAGCAGTATGAACTGATATTAAAGTATACCAACAGTATTTTTTAAATAATTATTCATTCAAGTAGTCAAATCTTTCACATAGTTCTAGCAGAAGCTGATTCATGATTTGAGAAGAACAGATTCACAAAATTTGCATGGTGGCTGGGATCACTGAAACTGTGAATGAGCATAGAGAAGTGACGTAAAAAATACAAGTTCTTCATTTCAAAATAAGACAATTTACTATGAAATACAGATGCTGGCCAAATTTTACACATATTAGATACTTTACTGTAGGAAATCACAAAGGAGTTAATTATTATGAGAAATGGCTCTCCTCAGGTTTGGTGCTTCAGATTAATGCATTGTCCAGTCTCTGAGGGGTTTAGTAGCTAAGGTCAACTCAGGAATTTCTGGGTATTCAGATTGATGAAATTTTCATTCATAGCCCCTTTTTATTAAGCTCTTGAAAATTCTCCATACCCTTTATCTTTAGCTCTATGGTTTCTTTGTTTCTCTGCATAAATAACTGTGCCAGACATGTGAATTATTTCATGCCATTGAATGAAGAGTGCAAACTCTGAGAATGCACTTCTCCCTTCAGACTCAGGATATTGAATTCAGGTCCTTTTCTACCAGCTTTACCTCTTTTTTGTCCTTGATAACAACAATCATGTATGCTGAACTACATTTTGACAAAAAGCAAATGAATTATGATGCCAAAAGACTTTTCAACAACTGGTATTGGAACAAGAGATATGAATATAAAAATATTTAAACTTATATTTGTCACTCATCACAAAACATATCAAATTAGATCACAAACCAGCATAAAACTTGCAAAATTACAAAACTGTTACAAAATAACATGAAGCAATTTAATGACTATAATTGTGACAGAACCTTCAGAGACAATACCAATGATCTGATTTATTTTTAAAAAAACGGTTACCAGAATTTAATTAAAATTAAAATATTCTAACAATGTCAAGACAATGAAATGATATGCCAAAGATTAGGGGAAGATTTAGTAAAGAATAGATCTGAAAAATGCTAGATAGTCAAAACTGCCTTAAAGAAGGAAACAAAAAAACCATACTAACCAAAATAAAATATAAAAAATGTGGACATCTTCCTCACCAAAGGAGTTATGCAAATAACAAATAGACACTTAAAAAGCTGTTCAATCTTGTAAATACTTAGAAAATTTCAGATTAGAATAAGATTTAGCCACATACAATTCAGGAATAGCCAAAATCCAAAATATTGGCACTAACAAGGACATGAAGTAGCAAGTTTCTTCTTCATTTAAGGTTGTATGAAAATGCACAGTCAACTTGAAAAATAGCCTAATAGTTTCTTACAAAACCAAATAAAATCCCATCTTCTGAACTAGTAGCCATCTTCCTAGTGAGGATGGTGTTCACTATAAAAGATTTAACTCACAATCTTTGAAACTTATAACAATGTAAACTGACATGTATTTCACTTGATCTTAGCTCAAAGGCCAAGAAGTGATACTTATATATTTAATATAAACAATGTTTTCAAGTTTGTTCATTGATCTTTTCATTGTATAATATGCAGTATATATGATCTATCTCTTAAAGGATAGACAGAAGGTATTATACAAAATGAATACAGTATCATTAAATGTAGCATTATAAAGTATATGAAAAACTAAATCCTCAAAATATAGTAATATATGTACTATATTGAAGAAAAAGTTATGTTAGCACTTCAATAACCTTGGAAGAACAAAACAATTTATTGTAAGCATATTAGAAATAAAAATTGAAATGACAGATGCACAAAATTATTAGTATAAATTACCCATTTGTTGTAAGAATTCTAAAATCATATGTATTTGATTAACTGAAACTTAAATTTAAAATATATTTATATTTGAAATTTATCCCAAATACAATTAAGAAAAAATGTCAGTGATTGTCTGAATTTCTTTTGTTTAAATTAGTTTCTTTTCTAGAGAAAATCATATGAAAATAATTTCAATCTAACTTTGCATTCCTAGTTGTTCTATAAGACAATAATTTTATACAGTCACATGCACACACACACACACAAACACACACACACACACATACACACACACACACTCACACACACACATAGACATTCACAATGGCCAGAGAAAGCTTTTAATTCTCAAAGCTTGAAGGATATGTTATATTATCTATGTATGTTTAAATGCTATGTGGAATTTCATTTTATTGCATTTATCTATGAATATTAAGTAAACAAAACTGACTTGATAACATCACATATAAATAAAATTCACATCAATGATCATAAATTTTGCTAAATATATCATATTTATTTTTTGTTTCAAATATAAAGAAAACATACTGTCTTAACCACAGAAAAATAAAGTAATATAAAATATCATACAATTTGTTTTTTAATAAATATCAGTCTTTAAGTACTGATTTTTTATACATTTTACCAAAATCTTTCATGGTTCTAGAAGGTGCAATACAGATTCCTGAAGGACAAATCATTTATTAATGCTCTTTCCTAGTAATGGACTCTTCCTGATAAGATCATCCTATGTGTATGATAATGGCATGATGATAGTGGGGGTAACCAACAACTTACTGAACATGGGCACTACTTCATTGGAGGGACTCAATGTCTTAGACTACAAATTTGGTGAAAAGTCTATAACTGGGAGGTCAATTGCCTGAAGGATCAACAGACTTGTTTTGGTAAATGGTCATGCAGACAAGCTGAATTCTAATTTTTTATATATCAAACATATTTTTTAAAGATTGGGCAAGTAAATTAATAAAGAAAGCAAGAAATGATGCAGAAAATCTCTACATATGTAAATAATCTCTTTTCAATTTAATTAAAGACATTTTCATAAAGTTTATAACTAAACATAAACATTATTTAGGTATGAAATAAAGTTTGGCATGTTTTCTACTTGGCAGTGTTTGCACATTAAATGTAGTTACTAGATTCCCAGGAATTGATTGAAATGCCTTCCTTTTGTAAATGTAATCTACATTTCATGTTACTACTATGCTTCTTTTACCCAGTTAAGTAGCATTTACAAATTCCAAAGTTTGAATGATTAGTTTCACTTATTTTGTGCAGACTATGTAGGAGTGTGTTAATCGGTGAGGTCAGTGCCACCAGAAAAGATGATACCAATGCTTTATGAGCTGAGGAGACTCTGAAAACCTAGTTCCCAATTTTTCCTTTTCAAGATGTTATTACTAAGTGAAATTTGGGTTATATTAAATATGAATTCAACAGTATCACCCTGCAAGTTTGTTTTTAGCCAATTAGTTTCTTATAATGAGACAGTGCTCCACTGCATATAAATAATATCCTCATGCCACATTTGTTTAAAAGTCCCATAACAAAGTCAGGAAAACATGCTATTGCTTATTGCTTTCCTCAGGTAAAGGCAGTAACTCATAATCCCCTTAGAGGCACCTCCCTTAACAAGAAGATTTGTAGTATTCTGTGACATTACAGTGGGAGAATTATTTTATTCAAACAGATGCAATGTTACTTACTTTGCATAACACTGTTGCCTTTGGGTCAAAAATGAGAATTCATGATTGAAGGAAAAATAACTTGGGATGTGGTTCTGTCAGTCACATCACTTTTGAATAATAACTGGTGATAATGACAAATATGGTTTAGAGCATTTTTACTTCTAAAAGTTCAATGTATGAATGAAGGTCAAAAATACATGGTAAAATTCATTCCTTTTTCCTAACACAATAATAGGGTTACATGATGTGGGAAATCTATTAATGTAAAGGGTGCTTTCTCAATGATTGACAATGGAATTATGAGTTCTGTGTACCAACACTAGAATAAGTACTTATCTGGAAAGCATGAATGCTAAAGGCCATCTGGAATCAATTTACGTACATCCATGAAATGTGTACTACATAATCCATTATAAAGAGTTTCTAAATAAATGTTACCAGTGTAATACAATTTATTCAACCAAACTAACTTTCTGTGAGGCCTTTGAAGAGATAGAGTCCATCAAGTCACTAGTCTTATTGTCTTATGTGGTTAGAAACTACAGAATGTGTAAGTCCTGGGGATGCATGGGGCACAGTTGATGCTGCTTGGGACACGTTTCTTAGAGGGCTTACAATATGTAAATAATTGGTGTTAACACGACTGTCTGGGATTCACTGAAGTCCACATGATTCAGTTCTAGCTCTGGATTACTTCAGTTGACCTTTGTGGAGGTTTTATCTATAGAGTAGTTCTTTGCCTTGTCATAGACCTTATTAGGGTTTGGGGTTTTGTTGTTTCATTGTTTTCCTCCCACTATTTAAAGTTGACTAGAAGAGAAGAGTTGTGTGTTGAGGCTAAGTTGGTTGGTTGGGTTGTGTTCTTAACAACACAATAGCTGAATAGAGCACCACACCTCTAGATCTCAATGATTCCATTGGCTTCTCAGTGGAACCCAACTGAAGTTGTCTAATTGCCTCTTCTCAAAGTTCAGGAAAAACAGTAGTGCCACTTGAGACCTCGTAGAGGAGGTGTCCGTGGCTGCCTTAGTATTCTGTTCTTCGTGATTATTTTAGAAACTGGATTTTAAAACTCTTTTAGAGTTTCACAACAAGGAGAGGCCACAGTTTGTGGCATCCTATAGTTTTGCATTGTGTATTTCTTCCTTTTGGGAAAAACCTACCTAGTACAAGCTACCACATACACAGACTGCCCAATGAGTGGGTGTTTTCTCCACATCCCTGGTATAGTACAGAGTCCAGCCATTACCATTCTCCAGCGTTACTTTGACATGGGATTTTTTTTTTTTTTTTTTTTTACATTTTGGCTGCAGTATTGGTGGTAGAATATACTTTGATGGATCATCTCTACTTCTGTATTTATTTATTTATTACTAGACCTCAACCACAGCCTTCTCCCCTCCACTCTCTGCCTGTAGGTTGTACTGTATGTAGTCATGCACTTTGTATTAATATATTAGAAATCTACAGATCTGTTTTGTACTTTTTATACTGTTGGATACTTATAATCAAAACTTTTACTCTAGGATATTGAATAAATTTAGTCTTATTAGAAAAAAAAGATAAAACCAAAGGCTATTTCAAAGTTAAAACTAATTGTCATAGTAAATAAGGTTTGATGAAAATTAGCAGCTAAGTTATCATGAAATTTCAGTTAAATCTACATTCTTTCCACATAGCGTTTTTATATTGCTTGATTCTTAAAAAAAATCAAAAGTAGAAATTTCCTTTAATATTTAAATTAAATCTGATGGGTTGTGGGGTTCTTTGCCTTTAATTTTTACATGAGAATAGAAATATTAGATTATACAAATTATATTTGTTAATTGATAGTAAGAGGAAACTCAGTATTAAAAATATGTCAATTTACCATAATAACTTGTTTGTACCAACCACCTTTATGGTAAAAAAATCTAGCTGTGTTTATTATTCTGAGTATAGATGCTTACCACATAGTGGCTGGTCAAATTTGTTTAGAAATTTGAAAAGGTGATTCATTCTACTTATACACTTAAAACACAACCATGTGACATATAGGAGATTAACCAAGTATTTTATAAATTGGGAAATTTTAGATTTAATGTATTTTTTAAATGATACACCAAATTCTCTAGAAAATAGATCCATAAAAAAGACTGTAAATTGCACTATCTGAACTGGGGAGATATATTCATCAAAAAAGTGTGGGCAATCCAAGTGGGAAGCCCTAAGTTAATTTCTGGATTCCACATAAAATTTTGGTTTTCTCCATTTAAGCAAACAAGCAACAAAGCAACAACAACAAGAATAACAACAACACATGGGCCTTGTGATATGTATTTGCAATCTCAGGGCAAATCTCTAAGACATACTGGCCTGTCAGTCAAGCTTACTTTGGATAATTTTAACCTGAGAAAGTCCCTGTCTCTAAGAATATAATAGATAGCTTCTCAGAAAAGACTCTCATACTGTATTATAGCTCCCAAAAGAATGAACACATATGTACACATATTGTTAAATAGATGTGCAGACACACACACACACACACACACACACACTGAGAGAGAGAGAGAGAGAGAGAAAGAGAGAGAGAGAGAGAGAGACATAGAGAGAGAGAGACATAGAGAGAGAGAGACAGAGAGAGAGAGAGACATAGAGAGAGAGAGACATAGAGAGAGAGAGACTCAGAGAGAGAGAGACTCAGAGAGAGAGACTCAGAGGGTGAGAGAGAGAGAGAGAGAGAGAGAGAGAGAGAGAGAGAGACTCAGAGAGAGAGACTCAGAGAGAGAGACTCAGAGAGAGAGAGAGAGAAAGGGTGAGGAGAAGAAGGGAAAAGATAATGAAGGAGAAGAAAGAGAAGGAAAAGGAGAAAGAGATGAAGAGAGGAAATAGATAATTGGTTGATGCTGCAGAATGGAAAGAATAAATATCACTGTTATGTGACAGTAAAGAACACAAAATAAGCATAGGAAGAAAAGTGGTCATTGTGAAGTTTCTCCTGAAACTGTATAGATAAGAGATTGACAAGTGAGAAAAAAAGCAAAACAGAGACCTTTCCTGACACTGTATTGCTATCTGTTCCCCATTTGTCAAAGTTCCAATATGAAGAATTAACTGATACAGCTGTCTCCTAAGAGGCTCTGCCAGAGCCTGACAAATACAGAGGTAGATGCTCACAGCCAACCATTGGATTGAGCACCGGGTCCCCAATGGAGGTGTTAGAGAAAGGACTGAAAGAGCTGAAGGGGTTTGCAACTCCATAGGAAGAACAACATCAACCAACCAGAACCCCAGAACTCCCAGGGTCTAAACCACTAATCAAAGAGTACACACGGAGGGACCCATGACTCCAACTGCATATGTAGCAGTGGATGATGTCCTTTGTGGGGCTGTAGTTTCCACAAGTGGGCGTGGGTCCTGCTGGGCTCAGTTTTGGTGAGTCTATCGCCCCAGGTAGCTGGAACTGTGGCTCAGGATGGAAACTTGACTGAGTTCACTCCACAGGCGCCGGGTGGATGTTGGGCTGTGAAAAGTCACAGAGTTCCACTCCGGGCATGTGGAGATCACAGTCTGAGACCCACAGGGGCAGAGCTCTTGGGTGGGGACCCCCAAGCAGAAAGCCGTATACTTTTCTCATCTTAGCCCGAGAGACCACCTAGCCCAGTACCATGCAGGCCCTGTGTACACTGTCATAGTCTCTGAGTTAATATATATATATATATTTTTCTACATTTAGAAAGCCTTTTTTTTCCCTCAGTATTTTCCATCCATTCTGGTCCTTAAAATAGTTTTGTCATCTTTTCTCTAGGGTTCCTTGAGGCCCAAGGGAAGGGATTTGATAGCTGTATTTCATTTAGGATTGAGAGCCTCAAGTTCTCTCAGTCTGTACTTTCTCTAGCTGTGAGTCTCCAATATATTTCCATATGCCACACGAAGAAGCTTCTATGGTGTTTCCTGATCAAGACACTGATCTATGAGTCAATCAATAGAGTAAACTTACATAACTACAGAACCTAGGTAGATAGTAAGCAACAGGTTAAATCATGAATTTTCTTAGAAAGTGAAAATCTAACAGATACTCTGAATAGAAGTGATGACAGTACTGGAATTTGGAACAGGAAGATTAAATGGGGAAAAGAAAATAAGGGGATGAGGAAAGCAATAGGGTGATGGACAAGTAAAACTAAGTGTCATTTGGCAGAAGAAAGCCTAATACAGTGGACATTTCCTAAAATATGTATATATGTGAAGATGATATAGCTTCATTCTTGCTAACTGGTAGATCTTTGAAGAACATATAATTTGAGTGACAGAAACAAATTGTGTACACATGACAGTCTGATAAACTATCCTGCTTAAATTCCTTGGCATTATAATCAAGATAATCTGGTTATTGAAACATGTTACTGTATTATTGCAAATAGGTCAGTACAGACTACTTTTCTTGAAATGCAAGTCTATAACTCCACACACTGTAGTTTTAGATTTTACAAATATATGACATATAAAAATGGAGAAATAGAAAAACTAGATTTGCTGATTGCAACTTTGTATCAAAAATGAGGAATGATTGATCCAGAATAATATCCCTCCTGAGTCTGACTCTGTGGGTGCCACAAGTGCTAATGGAAAAGGATAGAGGAGAGTAACATCTTAGCTCTAAAAAGACAGACATAATTCTCCACTTCTTCTTTCTTTGCTGTATTCTTACCCTCAATGTATTAGATAATGATCAACTCACCAATAAGGACAAATCTTTCCTGCATGTACTGATCAAAATGCTAAGTTCCATGGAAGAACCATCTCAGACACACCCAGCAATATTTTCTCAGTTATCTGAAAATTTCACAGCTCACTAAGCTTGATTGGTATATTACCACAGTCATTACAAAGTCTTTCGTGTGAGCAAAACTGTAAGGAAATGTAAATAGCAGAAACTGTGATTCACCAGCTTAATTTTCAAACTGCAATGTTCTTGCTCCTTGCTTGGTTCCAGATATACCAGTAATGCATGTTACTAAAATGATGCTTTACTCTGGTCATGACTATGGCACATGCAGACAGCCATTCAAGAGATAAGAAATACTGTTAATGATCCTCTAAAAATATACTTTTGTAAGTACTAAATGAAGATGAATTGACTGTATTCTAATTGAAAACGAGAAAGATTACATGTAACAGACTATTATTGTGGATTCTATTCACCAGAATTGTTTCAAAAATATGGTATACTTTTTCATTTTAAAATTATGTATATGTGTATATATTTGAGCTTGGGTATGTGAAGATGACTGCAGGTACTCAATAAATCAAAAAATAAATTGAAAATTATTTTGTTCATATTTCTGATGTAAGCTACAATACCTCAACTAATATCACTACTGTCTTTTGGGCACTATTTTATCTAATCATAAATGTCTTGTGCATATAGTAGCATCGTTAAAGATATAAACTCTATTCTACCTTAGAATTACCCACATCAAGTGACTCTAGCATTTTTTTCATGGTACCATTTTACACAAAATGCAAAATCTATCAATTGACTTTATGCAACTGTTGTTATACTTTGATTCTCTGATTCTTGAACACACAGGTACAGAGAATGGTTGTATTTGCAAATATGTGTGAATCTTGAAATAAATGATTCTGAATTCTGCATAATAGATATATGTACCATAGTGATACAGTTATTGAATTATTCTGCCTCCCTGTTTTTCTTAGAATGCTCAGTCATTCATAATAGAAAGACTATCTTAGTACCAACATTATAAAACATTTTTTGTAAATTTAATATTGATGCTAGAATTAAATTAGTTTTGTCATGATAAACATTTGCCAATGACTGATCATAGAATGGAAGGTGTAGCCATGGTTCTGATTCATTCTAGGCAAACAACCATTCATTTATATCCCTGTATTTCTTTCTATTTTTTTTTTTTTACTGAAGTTGTCCAATCTGGCCTTAAAACTCACCCTGTAGCCTATGTATGCCTTGAAATGGCTATCCTTTGACTTAGCTCCCTGAGTAGCTAGGATTTCAAGCTTGTATCTACAAACCTGACTTATGTAGTCATTACCTGGGTTTTCCCTAAAAGAACAAGAGGGTGTGGAGGTAAACCACTCAAGACATTTCTGGGAACAGTATCTGCTTTATTGAAGATGAACAAACACTTTTATGAAGGAAGTCTATGCCTATGGTTAGCACATTATCTCTAACTGAATAACGAGAGTTCATACCACCATGGTCTATATGTGGATAAAGTTCATTGACGGAGACATGGAGAGTACAGACTCATTAGTAGGCCAGCTGCCAGCTACTTATGCTGCCTTGGAAATTCAATGTTCTGACTTTTGGGAAATGATGAGCATGCTTTGTGTTTTGAATCAGAGTGTGCCACATAGGCTGGCCCACAGATAATGCCTGTGTTTATCCTACATGCTTAAATATAACTTTCATATGGAACTATTTAGGAAAGGAATGTTGTGAGACCTGTTACCATTAACCTGTTACCTGTTGCCTTTGTATTTACATTCAGGGATGGAGGAATTTGTTATGAAAATATAATTTAGCAGTACTGAGAATGGAAAAGATTTCTACTTGTCCTTTTTCATTTATTTTTTTTATGAAAATGAACTCATCTCCAGTCCAAGAAAATCAAGAGAAAGTTATACTACCATTGATAATATATATTTGATTGGTATGCAAAAATGAAATTCCCTCGATACCATTTTATAAGTACTGATTCTGCAAAATGCAGTAATTTAGGTTTCATTTCTATTTCAGGCCACATAATGTGCTGAAATTGCATTATATAGAAATACAGTTCATTTAAGTAAAAGTTTCCTAGAAAAGCAAAATAATCTGTATTAGCCACTAAATTTCATCCCTACAAAAGTAATGTATTACTTAATCTTCAAATAGATTTAAAAGAGCAACCATCAGGGTTAAATACTTTATAAAAAAAAAGAATGCAGTTTCATATATAATAGAAATTTCTACCAGTTTTTCATGAATACATGACACAACATTTTCAGCTGCAGATATCAGTCTTATGTATGAAATTAACCAAGCCAGCATACTCTCTCCAATTATAGTCACATTGTATCATTGTTGTATATAGTCACTGTATTTCACTCATTTATCTCCTTGTAGAGGACAAAACTCTTTCCCATTTTCAAACATAAACAATATCACCAAGAAAGTCATTCAAAATATCTACATTCACAACATACTGTGTATTTAATCTCTCTTGGCTTCTTAAGTCAACTCCTAATCTCTATGCACTAAAGAGTCAAACTGAACCACTGATGGTGTTACATTGAAGAGAGAAGTACAAAATCATGCCTCAAAAGGAAGTACATCCTCATCTAGCAGTGATGAATTACAAAATGAAATGTTGCACACTCTCTCTCTCATATATATATATATATATATATATATATATATATATATATATATATATATATATGG
>NW_021604641.1:729498-818039 GCF_004785775.1 Grammomys surdaster | reverse complement strand
TTAGGTTATGTCATTTGTTTTATTTTTCCAATAGATGTGCTGTGTAGCCCGTATATATTCAAAGGTAGTATATATCTAAAGAAAATAGAAAGAGATACAATGAATTTATTTCATATATATTTCACTACTCCTTTACAGATGATTGACTGTGCTCATTCCAGAAGAAAGACAAAGGAGAGGGAAGACCCCATTAGATACCTGTTACTATGACAGCAAGAGGAAAAATAATCACATCTCATCACTGAAATAGTGAGGACTGTGGCTACTCTCCTTATATGCTCATTTTGTTCTGTTCAGATGTTTCTTGTACCCAGAAATATGTAACTACATCTCAATAGCTGAGAAGAGTATGATTATTATAAATTATCAGGCTAAGCATTTTCCTTCAAATATATTTCTATGATAAAGCAAGGAATAAGATCAATAAGAAATAAAGAGAAATTAGCCTAACTTTGTCTAAAATATTTCTTAACTTCTCAGCATCATGGAAATAGATGGTTTCTCCATTTGCTTGGTAAGAAGTTCCTTCTGGGATGTAAATTCTGAAGTTATTGAAGTATCTTTCCCCAAGAACCAGGATCTAGTCAATATAAATAATCAAGATAGAAACACAGCTACTTCTCCATCAGTTATGAATGGCTTTTACATTTTCTTGGAGCTATTTAGAGTTGGGCTTTCTTTGTCTTACAGCTGAAAACATATTCATGAAGCATATTTTGATAAATTTCTTCTTTTAAACCTGATATAACCTGATCTGGTCTATTTAAATAGAAATAATGTAATAAATTGAACTGGGTGAGGGGTATTGTGTTTGACAGTATGAATAATTAATTATGGAGATACATAAAAAACATAAATATATTTCAATCCAGAAGTAACTGCATCATTTGATTTCATTTTTTATAAGATAGCTGCTATGCTAAGTTTTTAAATATGACAAAACATGTTCCACTCCATGCCAATAATATGAGAAAATGAATAGAGATAAGTAAAATAATTTCATTATAATGTATAACCACATGTTTGTTCTATTTATTTCCTTTTCCTTGGAGAAGAAAATTACCATGGTATTTATTTGATCCTTACATACTATATATATATATATATATATATATCTCAAATTGTCAAAGTTTATGCCATAAATAAAAATAAAAATGCATAAATTAAAATTAGAGTTTTTAAAGTAATATTTGATTGGAATATCATCTGTTAATAATTTTATAATCATTCTTTATTGTTTACTATATTTATAGATTAAAAATATGTTTAGGAAAATGAAAAAAGGAAACTGAGAAGAAGAAACAAGTGAATAATCTTGCTTAACAAACTTGAAATACAAAACAGGCTCCCATTTTTTGGCACTCCATATGTTTCAACCAAATTATTAAGTACTATATTTTAATTGAATATCGATTTTTTGCTAACATAATATATCCTGATTATAGTTTCACATAGCCTGTTCTTCTGTGTTCTTTTTTAAAATGTATTTATTTCATATTTTATTATTCATGATACATCCTCCACACTCCAGGTCACCCCTTTTCACAATCCTTTCCCCTATTTTCCCCTCCTGTTCTCCACCAAGGGAGTGGTGGACACCCCTGGATATCCCCACAACCCTGGCACATCAAGTGTGAAAGGCTAGGTTCTTCCTCTCCCACTGAAGCTAGACAAGGAAGTCCAGCTAAAAGAACATATCTTATGGACAAGCAACCAGTTTGGGGATAGTCCCCACTCCAAGGTATTTTAGAACCCACATGGAGACCAAGCAGCACATCTGCTACATATGTGCTGCGAGGCCTAGGTACAGCCCACGTATGTTCTTTGGATGGTGGTTCATTCTCTGAGAGATCCAAGAGTTCAGGCTAGTTGACTTGTTGGTCTCTGGTGAGGATATTGAGCAAAGAGAATACACCTCCATTGTTGGTGGTGGTATAATTTGTATAACCACTTTGGAAATCAGTTTTGTGGTTTCTCGAAAACTGAAAAGAGTTCTACCTTAAGACACAGCTATACCAGTCCTGGCCATATACCCAAAAGATGCTATATTATGCCATAAAGACACTTATTCAATTATATTTATAGGAGCTTAATATGTAATAGCCAGAAATTGGAAACAAGATAGTTGTCTTACAACTGAAGAATGAATAAAGATGTGGTACATCTGCACATGAAATACTATTCAGCTATCAAAAACATAGTGAATTTCGCAGGTAAATAGATGAAACTTGAGAGTATCATCCTGAGTAAAGTAATCCAGTCCCAAAAGGACATGCATGGTATATTAGCCATAAATTACAGAATATCCACACTATACTCCACAAATCCAAAGAATCTAAATAAGAAGGCAGACACAAGCGAGGATGCTGGATCCTCAGTTAGAAGGGGGAATAAAATAACCTATTCTCTTTCTTTTGTTTTAGATTAATTTTTGTTGGATATTTTATTTATGTTTCATATTTTATCCCCTATTCCCCATTCCCCCTCACCCAGAAATCCCCAATTCCATCCACCCTCCTCCTGCTTCATGAGGATGTGCCCCCTCCAAACCACCAACTCCTTCCTCCTGACTTTCAAATTCCCCCACCTTGGGGCATCCAGCCTTCACAGAACTAAGGACTTCCTCTCCCACCTATGACCAACAAGGCCATCCTCCTCTACATATACAGCTGGAGCCATGGGTCCTTTGCTATGTGCTCCCAGGGTGGCGGTTTAGGCCCTGGGAGCTCTGGTTGGTTGGTATTTTTGCTCTCCCCATGGGGCCACAAACCCTTTCAGCTCCTTCAGTCTTCTCTCTCAATCCTCCATTGGGAATCCCATGATCAGTTCAATGGTTAGCTGTGAGGATCTATTTCAGGCTCTGGCAGACCTGTAAGGAGACAGCCATATCAGGTGCCTGTCAGCATGCACTTCCTGGCATCCACATCAGCTTCTACCCTTGGTGACTACACAAGGAATGGATACCCAGGTGGAGCATTCTTAGGATGGCCCCTCCTTCAGTATCTATCCCATACTTTGTCTCTATATTTGCTCCCATGAGTATTTTGTTACTCCTTCTAAGAAGGACTGAAACACCCACACTTTGTTCTTCCTTCTTCATGAGCTTCGATGGTCTGTGAGTTATATCTTGGGTATTGCGAGCTTCTGGGATAATATCCACTTATAAGTGAGTACATAGGATGTGTGTTCTTTCGTGATTGAGTTACCTCACTGAGGATGATATTTTCTTTTTATTTATTTATTTATTTATTTTTTGAATCAAATTGTAGTTTTTACTTATTCACACAGGGGTTATAAACAGAAAAAGTCAGGACGTGGAGAAGGGGATGACACTGGAGCGTGGGGGTTCAAGGGAGTACAGATATCTTTCAGAACAGGGTATCAGCTAGGTGAAGGTTCAGGGGACAGGTCACTATGATTCTGTCTATGATTCACTTGTCCTTATCTAAGTTGGTATTATCTGCCAAAGCTTCCTATGACTACTCAGGCTGGTAAATTTCCACAAAAGCTGCCTGTTTACAATAGCTTATAGTCATCTGTTTCAATGTTTTTCCACAGAGACCCAAGACTTTGTGTGAGCATGCATGAATGACAGACCTATTGCTGATTTTAGGCCTATGGCTGATTTTTGGCCTTCAGTGTATAAGAAGGGGTGCCCCGGACATCTCCTCCCTTGTCTAAGTATAGAAGGGCTGTGGCGATTCTAATTTTGTGAAGGCAGGGATAGAGTCTCGACTTCCAGTAATTGAAGGGGACCTTGTAATGGCTCCGGTACCCCTATTATTGTCCAGTGAGGCATGAGGGCCATACTCATCCTGATGTCTTTTTCCTGGAGAGGGAATACTTTTGACATCAACCCCTATGCAGTCAGGCTTGTCTCTCATGGGACCCATAGAGATATTTTTAACTTTTATTTATATTCCCTTGCCGTGCTTAGCCTCGCAGCCTAAGCAAGAATTCAGATCACCAGTCAGAGGGGGTTCTAGCTGGCCTCTCTCTGCTTGGTCTAGTGCCAGAAGTTCCCTCTTTTAGGTTAGGTGGAGACGGGTTTTGGGAACACCCTTGATAGAGTAACAACCTCATCTTCAGTCTCGTGGTTCTCCATAGCTAACTTATCATAATGTGTCTGAATAGGTTTTGCTACCAAATTATCTATCTGTTGTTTCACAAATTTAGTCAGCCTATTTAAGTCCCAGGGACCAAAAGAAATAAGCAAAAATACATCAAACAGCTAGAGACTAAAGTCACTAATCTGAAGAAATCCCTCGTTTCACTGTGTGAAGAGACTTCCAAAAATTGCAAAGGACTTTATTGGATTTTATTTACTCTTTTACAATAGGATGATATTTTCTAGTTCCATCTATTTAAAGAAATGTTCAACATCCTTTGTCATCTGGAAAATGCAAGTCAAAACAACCCTGAGATTCCACTTCACACTAGTCAGAAGAGCTAAGATGAAAATCTCAGGTAATAGCAGATGCTGGTGAGGATGTTGAGAAAGAGGAACACTTCTCCATAGTTGGTGGGATTACAAGCTGATACAACCACTTTGGAAATCAGGCTGGTAGTTCCTTAGAAAAATGGACATAGCATTACCTGAGGACCCAGCTATAAACTCCTCGGCCTATACCCAGAAGATTATCCAACATATAATAAGGTCACATTCTCTACTATGTTCATAGCAGCCTTATTTATAAAAGCCAGAAGCTGAAAGAGCCTAGATGTCCTTCAACAGAGGAATGGATACAGAAAATGTGGTACATTTACACTATGGAGTATTACTCAGGTATTAAGAACAATAGTTCATGAAATCCCACTCTTTTTTTAATGAGAGTCAGATAGGAAGTGAATCCAAAAAGGAAGGAGGGGAGTTGGAAAACTGAGGAAAGTAATGGAGGGGAAAACATTTCAAAATAAGCCCATGCCATGCTTTAATCAGTGTCTGAAACCTTTAAAAATCCATGGAGATTACAAAAAGTATTAATTATTAATAAGGTGGATCTACCAAGCACATAGTCATGCAATCAAGTCAATTTATGATCAGTATGTTTCTGAACAACTTTCTCAAATGGTAAGTTCGAGAGCAGTCAAGTAAAATTACAACTTCAACCTCTGTCCTTCACACAGATGCAAATAAGCATGAACACCCATAAGTACACCAGTGCCCGCACATTTACACACAAATAAACCAACTTTGAAAACTTTGGATGAGTTACAGCAGGGTTCACTGGAGGATGAAGGAAACAATTGTAATTATTCAGGTAATACAGAATAAGTGTCTTTATTTTGGCAGAGCAGGAAGTATTGAGAACTGTGGCTGTAATTCTTGATTGAACAAGACAGATAAAAGATTCTAAGAGGTCTCTAATATATCAAACTATCTGATATAGCCAAAACCTAAATATAACATTAAGAACAAAGAAGAAATTGTATATGTGGCTGATAATAATGGTACTTCTAAACCACTTTAGTATGTTCAGATATAAATGCATTGAAACAACTGGAGATCAAGACAATAAGTAAAGACGATGTTTGAAACATCTATGTAAGAAATATTAATCTACGTAGTTTAAAAATATTAAGGTGTATGAATAATGGTGATCACTCTGAAATGGAGACAGAGAAGCATGAGATTCTCAGAATGTTAATATTTGATTATTTATTAAAGGAGCAGATTTAATACAGAGACTAACAGTTGACACAGAACATTTATAGGAAAATAGTGAAGATGCTGATTTCCATAACCAATGAATGACTGTGCTGTGGCTGTTGCTACTGTTGAGTTTTATATTTTTGGAAGATAAGAGTTTACCGAGAAATGTTAGCCAAGAGAGTGGTAAATAGCTTAGGTGGCCTTAGATTCTCCCATGCTATGTGGGATATCTTCCTATAGTTCTTTGCAGAAAAGACAGGTTTAAAGTTCAACTCTGTCTCCTCCAGATTGACCTCCTCAGTGCTCATACATTTGATTGCTCTCACCAAGGCCACTTTTTACACTGGAATATACACAGGTGTGTATGTATGTGCTGAATGCAGCTCAGTGAAAGAACATCCTTGATGTCCGATACAAGCATTCACAGTTCAATGCTTCTCGAGAAACCACAAGACTTACTAATAGGATTAGTATCCTTAAAAGGTTACAAGCTATGAGTTGACTCCATATTTATTTTGTCTCCAGTGCTTAACTGGTGGTATCCTCTGTAAAGTCATATAACTATATTTGATGGTATGTGTGTACCTATTGAAACTCGTATCTGTTGTTATTTTTTGTGAAATCTATATTGTTGATAAACATAACTCTAGATCATCAAATTTAACTGAATATGAGCTTTAACATTAATATATTGCTTGGTTTTTCTCCCACGCATTTAAATTTGATCACTTTGAATCCCATTAAACTACCAGAAACAACCATTAAGTGGTTGACCAGCACAGATTAATTTGCCTTAAAAATAAAGATTAGTGTGCAGAATTGTGCTTTAAAATTTTATTAAAAATATAATTACTGAGCTAGTTTTAAAAAGTTATTTACAAAATGTCCTAAAGTACTCCAAATCTGAAATGCTCATCAAGCTATAGGTTTTATCAAAAAATAACATTAATATAAACACACTAATAACTAATTTTAGGTTATTTGTTGCGACTAGAAAGAATAAGAGCACTATTTTAAAATACACACAATTAATATCATTTATCCATATAAGTTGTAGTATTGTCATTTTCAGTTAAGTGCATAAACTGAGGGAAGACTAATTGTATACTTTACCAATTTTAAACAGTGATTGTCACTTGATCTCAGGTACAGAGATATTAGCTTCCATATAGTTAACCTAGTTGAAACAACTAAGAAAGATATTCTGTATTTCAGCATGAGGCAGAGTAAAATGGTTTTCACAAGTAATTTATGTGCACAAATTTGGAATGTACCAGGAAAAAGACAACAAATCCTACCACTTTAAACTGTAATAGATTATCTGTATTAGACTCTATACAAAGAATAGCAGTGAGCTAAACGCAAATTGCCTTGGGATGTCTTTTTGTTTCACAATAATAGATTCCATCTATTTTATGTGTTAAAGGTTTATATAATACAACCAAACTGTTAAATGATGAGAGCTGTGAGAAATATTTAGATGGCAAATAGCAGGGGTTACAAAGTGTCACAACAATTATATGATGTTAAGTATGCTAAAAAAGAATAATATGCATATAAAATAAAAATAAAATCTAAAAATCATTTTAACATTGTTGTGAGAAAACAATCTTAATTCTCTTATTAAATTTAATAGCATTCATGACCCAATAAATAAACCCACATTCACGCTCATACATGCAATGCCAATTAAACTCAGTGGGTTATTTTTAAATAGTACTGAAGTTTAAGAGGAAGATATTGTGAAGAAAGTGGTTTCCAGATGAACTGAGAGGGGTACAAGAGAGAATAATTTGGAGTGGATAGGTCCAAAATGCTTGATATATGCATATGAAATTGTTTATACATTTTTGTTGGTGTATTTTTTAAGTTTTCTTTATGCTCTTTTTTTAGAGTCCAGACTTTATCCTCCTCCCGGTTCACCCTCACAGTGTTCCACATCCCATACCTCCTCCCTATCCCACCTCCATCTCCAAAAGGATGTCTCCACCCCTACACCCACACTACACCAGACCTCCCAACTCCTTGGGGCCTCCAATCTCTTGAGGGTTAGGTGCATCTTCTCTGACTGCGCCAAGACCTGACAATCCTCTGCTGTATATGTGTTGGGGGCCTCATATCAGCTGGTGTGTGTTGCCTTGTGTCTGAGAGATCTCTGGGGTCCAGGTTAGTTGAGTCTGTTGGTCCTCCTACAGGGTTGCTTGCTCTCCTCTTCAGCTTCTTCTGGCTTTTCCCTAATTCAATCACATGATTCAGCAGTCCATTAGTTGTGTGCATGTATCTGCATCTGACTCTTTCAGCTGCTTGTTGGGCTTTTTGGGAGACACTCATGCTAGACTCCTGTTTGCAAGCACACCATAGCATTAGTAACGGCACTAGGCTTTGAGGCCTCCCCTTGAGCTCGTCACAATTTAGGCCTGTCATTGGATCTCCTTTTCCTCAGGCTCTTTTCCATTTTTTTCCCTGCAGTTCTTTCAGGCAGAAAATTCTGGGTCAATGTTTTGACTGTGTCTTTTAACCTCATCCCTCCATTTGATGCCCTGTCTTTCTACTGGAGGTGGGCTCTACAAGTTCTCACTCCCCACTGTTGGGCATTTCATCTAAGGTCCCTCCCTTTGAGTCCTGAGAGTCTCTCACCTCCCAGGTCTCTGATACACTAATGAGCATTTACTAATAAGGTCCAATATTTGTAACTTTTTAAAAATAGGAATCAAAATTTGTCTTCCCATGAAAGTCTAATATCAGCTTCTTTTTTGTTATCCTCTAAAAAGAACTATATTTTCTCATGTAAAGGAACATTGAACACATTTGTAACAACACAGAAATGCCTCTTCTCTCCCAACACCACTGGATGTTATTATGCTGACTCGGCCATTTCCCTTGTCCTTTTTAATAATAATACTATCATATAAATAGTTTAACTACAGCAGTTCTAGTTCATTGGTCATTAGTGTTAGTGCTGCTTAAGAGGTTTGTGTTTCCAGACCAGTGATTAGAATTGCTAACTCTGCTCTGCTCAAGCCAAGTTGTCCATCAAAATAACTTCCATTTCCTTAAAATTGTTCTTTTCAAACTCCCTTTTGTCCTCACAGTTTCCAAAAAGAATAAAGGCAGCTCCCATGATCACAATATGCCAGACTATCGCTGTACCAGTGGAAAAGATTGTTAGATGTGATAGCATTATCAGGTTCAACTTTAAGTGTGGTCTAATATTAAGTGACTAATATACTTATTATTGTAATATGAATATGTTCAATTAATTTGAGAAAAAAATTAAGACAGTATCGATAATGAAACATTAATGCCATGTTGAAATTCTCCTGGTTTTATAAATGAAAGATTCATTTTCTGATATTAAATTTTTATTACTGAATTATAGAGTTAAGTCATTTTTACAGCATTGAGATTTAGGAACATAAAGAAGAGTTCAGTTAAAGTATGTGGATAAATGCCATGACTTTTAAAGGGTTCGTTGAATAACTATAGGTAGATAGTATTCAACTTAATGATAAAGGGTGGTACACTTTTAAAGAAAATAACTTTGTTGTGTCAATTTAGACAAAGATACCAGACACTGACAAATCTTTTTGTTGAAAAGGAAAAGTTGAGAGGCACTACTACAAATGAACTGTTAACAGCTTAAAAAAATATGATCTAAGAGTGCTTTACGTTGGAAAATGATTATATAAATATGACCAAAGTGGTTAACCAAGAATTCCAAAGAAGTTAAGTTTTAAGAGATTCTTTTTAGTTATTCAAGATGCAAAACAAAATAAGGACATAGTATTGATTAATATTTGGAATAGTATAAATGCACAATGATTTTTAATAACTTATTTACTGAATTGTGATTTATATTTATCACTTTAACATGTCATATGTATTATAGAAAGAACCTTAATTATAATGCACTGTTCTCTGCTAATAAAACTCAAGCCCCACAGATGAGTTTTAATTTACCAGAGAGCAAAGAGCTGTATAATATTTAAATGTATTTGTTGTTCTACCAGATCCTTCTGACGATACCCTACATGTCTTCTAAAGCCTAAAACAAGACTGACTCCAACAGTCTCTGTAGATTAGAAGCGTATGTCTACGGTAAACATGCAAAGAGAGCAACTACTAACTTATATTGCAAACTATATAGGCTACTCACTACTCACACTCACTATTTCCACATCCAGTAGTCTTTTACAAAGAAACATTGTTCAGGTTTGAACCCTTTGATAGGTGGCTGAATAAAGAGAGCTCTGGCGTCACCATTGTATTTGAACATATAGCACTGGAAACTTAACAAACTGGAACCTAGGTGGTGAAAATAGGTCTCTGGAAGCTTGCTTAGGAAAGATGTGTTATTGTCTCTGACCTACATGTGTTTAATCCTATCTCTCTCTTATTAACTCACTCTCATGTTCTCTCTCCTCTATCCTTTCCTGGCTATCTTGATGTGAGCGTCATAGATCCACTAAGCACTCTCTTATCAGCCCTCTGCGTTTTTATGTCTCAACATAGATATAAAAAAAAGTGATTATAGACATAGTAAGTTTTAATCCAAGAGGTTGAAATTGTCACAGTGATGTATAAACAAGCTATACATCTTTCTTCTATTTAATGATCAATTCCCTGACTATTTGATGGTTTTTATATTAATGTAGTCATATGCAAATTAATTTTATTAATGTGTGTGTACATGTGTGTGAGTGTGTGTGTGTGTGTGTGTGTGTGCAACTTGTTGATGAGAAATGTCCTAGCTTACTGGGAGAAATGGTTATGAAAAAGCAAGACATGAGAAGGCAACACTCCCAATGGCATCTGCAGCAACTCCTGGCTCCAGGTTACTGCTGTTCTTCAGTTTTTGCTCAGTCTTCTCTAGATAATGAAATAAATCCTTTCCTTTCCATAATGCTTATGGTCATGATGTTGTATCACAACAATAGAAATTCTTAGTAAGATATTTATTATCAAATGTGTGTGTGTGTGTGTAAATCTAAGTAGAAAGCTACAGATTTACAGTAGGTATCTTAATTATCACTCACTCTTCAGTGTACTTTTTGAGAGTGATTTGGTTACAACATATTATTTTTATTATTTTTTGGAGGAATTTTGCACAATGTACCCAATCACTCTCATTTTCCATTACTCCCATGTTTGTACCCCGTAACCCCTCAAAAATGGAGCAACTCCAAATTGTTTTGAGCATATAATTTATTGGTGCATGATCAATCTTCCAGTAACCAGCTGCTTAAAGATAACAGTCCTTTCCCACAGTTCACCAGAAGCCATCAATTGTGAAGAACTGCATACGTTTCAGCATCTTCATCACATTTTTAAAAGACTCTCTTTAATGGCTTCCCTTCTACACTGTTTGTGGGCAGGGGTAGGGATCTAGTGTGTCACAAAATACTTCAATATCTGTTTTTCTCACTTAAGAATCTAGAGTCATCAACACCACTGCCACAGAAGCATCTTTCCCCATAGCAGCGAGCAGAAACAAAAATTAAAAAACTAACTGAACTCAAAGTACACCAATTGATTCAATTGTCCAGCCTCTAGATTTTGGGAATTCTTCTACCTCTGTTGTTCCAGGTCTGGGATTATAGATATGTACTATTATGCACAGCATGTTATGATAGTTTGAGAGCTTTAAACTCAAGTTTACATGCTTAGATGGCTATCAATTTAATCACTGAGCCAAATAGATTTTAGTATAAAGTTTTAAATATCAAGGTCATTTTAACATTTAATATATTTACATAAAATTACACCATTCAGTTTTAAAGATGAAAAATGCTGAAAGTAACTCATAAGCATACTTCAAGCTAATTTTCTTTTTAAGCTTTTAATTTTCACTCATGACTATTATTTTACTTGATGGAATGTTGAGTATTTTATCAAAACTCTGTAAATACAACAGTGATGTGGGTATTATATGCAGTGTTCTTGATATTCTCCTTTAGAAGAGATAGTTTGGCCTTTTAAAATAGCTCTATAAGGAAAAGTTTTACATTTATTTTAATTCAAAATTCAGAAGATAATAAGTCAATAATAATGAATCTTTTAAAATATATCAATATAATTAGTCAATCAAATAAAACTTTAATCCTAGATATAGATGTTTTTCTAAATTAGTGTTTGAAGGAAATTGATGCATGATCAAATTTATTGATCTAATAATGTTATATAAATAGAACTATGCACTCATTGGGCCACCAAGGTATTTAAAGCGTTTTCTGTTGAATCATCTTGATTTCCTGCATTATGTCCTTGAGAGCAGCTGAGACTTATTGGAGTGTAAAAGTGAAATTACCTGGAGCAGAAGGTATTTTTAAACACATGTTTTCCCAATGATAGCAGCTGCCCACTGCATGTGTTCTCTGAGCACTGCTGTGCTCAGCAGCTGACTTTCTTTACCTGACATTACCAGGGCAAGAAGAAAACTGTAACACATTGTAATACCTTGCCTTTCTATAATTTATTAGGGGCAAGAGAGAGAGCCACAATTCATTGTTTTTGTGTAATTTACTATGATCTAACCAATATCAAAAGACTAATGTTTGACACTGTGAACTTTTTATTTAATCTTGAAAACAAACAGAAGTTACTTGTTTATATGGTCTTAATAACAATTCTATTTTTATTTTGTTTAATTTCTTCTAAACAGTAACAAGAATCATCTATTTTATATTAACAGCAGGAAAATCTCTTCCTGCAGTATTTTCTTCCATTCATCTTTCATTTTTAATACAAACCCATGTTTATTTTATCTGATAATTAAAATTATAATAAATGTAATTTGCTTCAAGTAAATTAGTATTTATAATCTTACATAAACAGTCTTTCCAATACAGATTTTTAAATAGATTGATTAGCTGTTTGTACTTATAAAATGTTAATAAATTCTAATCCTTTGCTTGCATATGTAAACAGATTGCAAAGGAAGCAAACAATAGCAGAGTAAAGCTATTTATTATCCTTCAAAATCCACCAAAATGTCATATAAATACACTTCAGATTTGGAACTTTTGAGATTTTTATCGATAGATGTTTACAGTTGAAACTCTTTTGAGATTCTAGTCAAGAAACTTCTGTCTGAGGTTGAGTGAGAAAGCACAGTTTGGAAATAATCAAAGGACACAGCAACTTCTAATTTGGGATGTCAGAAAGTTTAGCAGTTGAACAACTAAGGTTGTTCCCTTGCCTTTGGGAAAAACAATTAGAAGACTAAATAGTAGTAATTGCATTCCACTTTCCTGATACAAACCAAGAGAAATTTGTACAAGAATTCCTTGATATGTTTGGTGTTATTTTTCTGAAGATTTTATAAGGATTCGTGAATGTCTAGTGAACAGAATTCTCCAATAAGACCTGTTATTAGAAACTCAGATACTCTTAGAATTGCCCAGGCCAGTCCTCCTTCTTCTTCCCCTTCCCCTTCCCCTTCCCCTTCTTCTTCTATTGGATATTTTATTTACATTTCACATGTTATCCCCTTACCCCACTTCCCCCCTCCTGCCCAGGAACCCCCATCCCATCTCCCTTCCTCCTGCTTCTATGAGGATGTGCCCCCACTTACCCCCTCACTCCCACCTCCCCACCCTTGAATTCTCCACACACAGCATTCAGCCTTCATGGGACCAAGGATCTGCTCTCCAACCTATACCTGACAGGACCATCCTCCCTTGCATATACAGCTGGAGCCATGGGTCCCTCTGTAAGTGTCCCAGGCTGGTGGTTTAGACCCTGGGGGCTCTGGTTGATTGGTATTGTTGCTCTCCTTATGGGCCAGTCTTCTTGAACTAATTGGTAGACCCTTGATTTACACAAGGTTCGTTAAAAAGGTTCTGAGAAAGAACAACCTCATGATCCTCCTCAAAGATACTCACAGTCTGTTCCCAGAACTTGGGAATATATAGCATCAAATTATAGAAAGAACTTATCGTGATTAATGCAAGACTAATATATTATATCACTGAAAACTCTCTCATCATCAGATCCTTATCAGTGAAAATCAGAAGGTTAAAACCAGAAGGGAGAATATGAAGATAGAATTAAAGGCTAATATTTCATGCATTGAAGATATAGCGCAGGACTTTGGCTAGTCAAAGCAGCATGCTACCAAGGACTGGAAAACAAACAAGCAAACAAACAAACAGACAAACAACAAAAAGCCTAGGGAATCATTCTCTTCAAAGAAACTGGAATGAGGCATGGGTTTTTGATCACCCAGTCAACTCAGCAAGACCTATTTTGGTCTTAAATTTTAAAACAAATATAATTCACAGATGTGAAAAAGAGAATTTTGTCTAACCTGAAAAATAGTACTATATTGAAGTTGATCTTTAAGAGTTTTTTAAGGATAATAAAATACATTCATTGTTATCCAGGTATCTGAGTTAAGTTTGCACAGGTTAGTGATAAGATTCATGTACTTTACAATGGTTCACAAAAATAAATAAATATATACATGTAAGTAATATAAATACAGATACTGAATAAGCATTCATGTTATTCTTAAATTTTGTATGACATACTAACTTATCTATTAAAATTATAATATTACAGTAATCTTACTTCCATTTGACAAAATGGAGGATCATCTGAAATTTTCTAGAAAACATGTTTTTCATTTTTTTATTGGATATTTTATTTACATTTCAGATGTGATCCCCTTTTCCCATTTCCTTCCCACCCAAGAACCTCCTATCCCATCCCCCTCCTCCCGCTTCAATGAGGATGTGCCCCCCCTACATCCCCATTCACAAATTCCCCTACATTGGGGCATCCAGCCTTCACAGAACTAAGGACTTCCTCTCCTACCTATGCCCAAAAAGGCCATCCTCCCCTACATATACAGCTGGAGCCATAGGTCTCTCCCTATGTGCTCCCAGACTGGTGGTTTAGACCCTAGGAGCTCTGGTTGGTTGGTATTTTTGCTCTCCCCATGGGGCCACAAACCCTTTCAGCTCCTTCAGTCTTCTCTCTAACTCCTCTATTGGAAACCCCATGATCAGTTCAATGGTTAACTGTGAGCATCTGCCTCTGTATATGTCACACTCTGGCAAACCTCTAAAGAGACAGCTATATCAGGCTCCTGTCAGCACGCACTTCCTCACATCCACTTCAGCTTCTACCTTTGGTGACTGCACATGGGATGGATACCCAGGTGGGACAGTATCCAGACGACCCCTCCTTCAGTTTTTGTCCAATGCTTTATCTCATTTTTAAAGATTTGTGTGTGTGTGTGTGTGTGTGTGTGTGTGTGTGTGTGTGTGTGCATGTGTCTGTCTGACTCTCTGTGTGTCACACATTACTGCATATATTCATGTAGTCCAGACAATTGTAGAATGTCTTATAACTGTAATGACAGGAGTTGGCATGCCATTTGACATGGGTTCTGTGCCTGAAATCTGCCCTGTGGATAAAAAATGTACTTAGCTGCTGAGTGTTCTTTGCTGTCCTCTAGAAAAATTCTTCTGAAAGAGAGGCAATGTTATCCTTTGCCTAAAAATCTTCCACTGGGCTTATTTGATGGATTAGTTCAGCGGTGCTTGGTGACATGACTTTGGTCCCCTAGGCCCAAAGTTGATTTCAGAAAAGAGAGAATGGAACTCCTACATGTTGTGCTCTAAACTCCACAGACTCTGTGGTACATATACACATAAATACAGAATTCCAGAGGAGATGTAGGAAGTAGAGAGCAAAGAATGAGCTGGAAGGGGACAAGGACAGGTAGAAATAATATAAATACAATATACTTGTGTGTGACATTCGCACAAGCATATCTGCTGACCTTGATAGACCATCAATGGATCATGTGATAAAACACTAGTTTTTATTCAAAAAGTCTCATTTCCCATATGCATATATTTTAAATTCAATTATTTAGCTTTATACTTTTTAATTTATTTTTAATCTTTTATTACAGTCCAGATGTTATCACCCTCCCAGTCTACCCTCTGACTATTCCACATCCCACACCTCCTCCCTCCCTCTGATCCCCACTCCAAGAATATATCCCTGCCCTCAACTCCACTAGACCTCCCCATTCCCTGGGGCTCCAAGTCTCATGAGGGTTACTTGCATCTTCTCTGACTGAGCCCAGACTCAGTCCTCTGCTGTGTATATGTTGGGGTCCTCATACCAGCTGGTATATACTGTCTGATCCATGGCCTAGTGTCTGAGAGATCCCAGGGGTCCATAATAGTTGAGAATGCTGGTCTTCCACTAGGGTCACCCTCCTCCACAGCTTCTTTCAGTTTATCCCTAATTCAACCACAAGGGTCACTAGCTTCTGTCCATTAGTTGGGTGTAGATATCTACATCTGACTCTTTCATCTGCTTTTTGTGCCTTTTGGGATGCAGTCATGATAGGATCCTGTTTGTAAGCACACCATAGCATCAGTAATAGTATCAGGCCTTGGGGCCTCCCACTAAGCTGGATCCCAGTTTGGGTCTGTCACTGGACCTCCTTTTTCCTTGGGCTCTTCCCCATTTTTGTCGTTGTAGTTGTTTTAAACAGGAACAATTCTGGGTCAGAGTCAGAGTTGTTTACTGTGGGATGACAAATGCCATTTGATACTTAAGAGTCTCTAATCCCCCATGTCTCTGGTACATTTCAGAGGGTCAACCCACAACACACACATTATATTCATGAGTAAAATTGTCATTTTTGTAGCCCAAATAGATGTACAAATGCTATATCTTAATGAAAAACAAATAGTTTGTCACCTGTAACAATTTATATCATAATAGGATTAGTTGTGTTTTTCCTTAAAGAATTAGTAATTATATATTCTTCTTCTCCTGTATGATCAATGGCAAACAGATCAGAGGAAGGAGTAAGAGCCAATAAGCCTTTCCTCCATTCACAAATGTTTGCTGACAAGACTACCATTTTTGCAGGTCAACATATGTAACTACAGTATAGGTTGAGTTCATGATAACACTGGCTATGTCATGGTCAAAGTATAGCAGTACATAGCCCTACTCTTTACATTTTGTCTCTTATATACACTCTTTATTTTCTCTTTTTAAAGATGCTCCCTGAAGCTTACAGGGGTGTTATAATTGCTGTATGTATGGCTGAGAACTCAACTGTAAGTGATGGGGTTCATAGCTGGCTAAGATTACCAATGACTTTCTTGTCTAAGCAATCATCACAGCAGCTGTTATGAATATCAAAGTTAACTATCAGGGAAGATGCTTCCAGTACAGATCCAGATTGATTTCTCTGAATCTTGATACCAAAGAGTGTGGTGCCTTTATTAAAAAAAATATTATAATCTAGATTTTGTTAGAAACCAGGAGGACTTCCAAGATTTAATATTGCTTTGAGAAGTTTTAGGGGACATCCCTGGCCAATAACTCATAAGAAAATATCCTAAACTTGGCAATGAAAAGAACTGCTTTGTAATAGTTCACAATTTATTGGACTACCAATATCTAGGCATTCAAAAAAATCTCTTTGTCTCTGTCTCTGTCTCTGTCTCTGTCTCTCTCTTTTCTCTCTATCTCTTCCTTTCCCATATGTGTGTATTTTTCTCTCAAAGCACAAACGATTTTGAAATATTCATTATTTGATGTGCTTTTTATTTGTTTACCCTCATTTTGATGTCTCCTATCCAGTTCCTCCACCTCCATTCTTGTATTCTTTAACTCTACATTCAGATTTCTTACATTATATTACCTCATCCCTTAAGGCACTCCTCTTCTCTCATATTGATCCATTCCAGTTTTCTGGCATCTACACTTGTTCCCAGTAAAATACATAAATCTAAATATTTGAAGCTAGGATCTGTGTAAGAAAGATAACATGTGTCTTCATTTAGGGCCTGGATTATCTCACTCACCCT
This sequence comes from Grammomys surdaster, assembly GCF_004785775.1. Classification (NCBI taxonomy): domain Eukaryota; kingdom Metazoa; phylum Chordata; class Mammalia; order Rodentia; family Muridae; genus Grammomys; species Grammomys surdaster. The sequence goes on along the minus strand of NW_021604641.1, from coordinate 800,534 downwards.
AATCTTTCTGCACCCCATCTCCAGTCTAATAATTTTCGATACAACTTAAAGAAATTGGATCTATGTCACTATTCATTCATTATTTAGTATCTGGGCCAATTCCAGTTTGTAGCTATTGTGAATAGAGCATCAGTGAACACATTCGAGCCAGTATCTCTACGGTATGATATGCATACAGTTTGCGATATATTCCAAAGAATGGTGTGGCTGAGTCATATAGTACTTCTATTTCCTTGGTTTTTTATTTTTCAAATGAAACAGGATTTTGCATATATGTATGTATGTATGTATGTATGTATGTATGTATGTGTATATATATATGTATGACTTATTATATATGATAATAAATGTACACAATTTGAGTATGTTTTAAGATGCATGCATAAAAGTATGTACCTGGTTGAATAGTACTTTTGGAGTGGTACTAGGGAATGATGTAAGGAAGAGTTTGGAGAAAGGAAAGGGAAGAGAGTAATAAATCAATTATATTATGAACTCATAAGTTATAGTAAATAATTTTTAAAAATTAAAAGTGCTTCTCATGTGAAATCATAAAGAGGAGTTTTTATAGTTAATAAGAATGAAGAAAGCAGATATTTTAGAAACAAAGTCTAAGATATGAATCTTACCACACATAATCTATGACCTCCTCATTAGTATTATTTAGGACTCTAGATCACAGACTGTATGAAATGTCTTTATATATTAGTGGAAATTACTGGAATGACTCACAGTCTGCCATACAACTAACACAACAATGGGCGGCTGTGAATGGGAAGTCCTAGAATCTTGCAGTTACTCAGTCCCATGAGGCTGGGTGTCTCAGCTAGTCATCTGAATAAACTAAAATCCTGAAGAAGTACATTCCAACAGATGTACTGGTAAGTAAGTAAGTGCAAGCAGTTGAAGAAGAAGGAAGCCTTCCTTCTTCCATTGTCATTGTGTAGGCCTCCAGCAGAAGGTATGGCCCAGATTAAAGGTGTGTACCAACATGCCAATACCTAAGCTGTTGTTTTACATGGAACTTGCTCTATTCCAGTCTGGCCTTGAATTCAAAGATCTGCTTGTCTCTATCTCCTGGGGTTAAAGGCAGGAGCCTAAGATTTTCAGGACCACTATACTTCAAGATCCAGATCAAAAGCCTGTGTCTTCCAGCCTCAAGACCTGGATCAAGGGGTGCTCCATTTCTGGATTGTAATTCATTCCCGACATAGTCTAATTAAGAACTGCAAAAAAAGAAGTCATCACTCCATATTAAATTAGATAAATAAATGTAATAAAAAAGATATAGAGTTTATAGGATTTTTTTTTAAATTTTGGCAGGATCAAATATATTTCTCGTTTGTTTTTAGACTTTGTATATGAACTAACGTTGTATGTGAACTATTAATACATGTTTCTTTACCGTATGTTTAAGTAATTTCATTACCACAGATTCCTACATTTATAAAATAGATTTTATTGTTTTATAGTCAATTGGGGTTTATAAGAATGTGTCATATGGACCACACAGCTATTTGTGAAATAATAGACAATCTGAGAAAGATTGTAGGTATTTAAGAAATTTTAAGTACAAAAGTATAGCATACGAAATGAATGAAGAAAAATGAAAATATACATATTAAAATTTTTCTTAGGTACACAAGAAACCAGGAAAACAACTTACTACATGTTGTCATCCAGTAGTTAACAGTAAGTTTCTTGATCCAGTTTTTTATTTTTTTAATTAAACCGAACAATCACTTCACCATCCCTTCTTAAATCATTTTTTTAATGTCAAGTAAAATTTCTTTTGGAAAACAAAATTAACCACACATATTTTCCTTGGAATATCTGGTTTCTTATACTCTACTGAGTATATAGTTGATTCTTTGGTATATTTACTAAACAAACTTGCAATAAGTTACTGGTACAACTATAAAGAACATAGAATTAATCAAGATGACTACTTAATTCAAAACTCATTTTCACAGATGGAAATGATGATAATCACAACTTCAGAAACAGAAGCTAGTACAGCTTGTTTTGTACAATACAAAATTCTGTATGGGTCATAAGACAGAAATTACTTTATTTTGAAATCAATATTAAGAGCAAATATTCATATCTTGTAAAAGGTGAATAAAATCTCTACACTTGTTTGAAAGCCTATTTTATTCAATATAAGCAAAATACATTTTTTTTCCAATGATAGGCTATTGCAAGAACCTTTAATTGAATGGAATCACTTAAACTGCTAACCCTTTTCTTGCTACATTTTTATGTTCATTGTAACAAAATATAAAAAAAAAAACAGGGCCAATACAGTGATACAAATACATTCAGACAACAAGGTTTCACAGCCTACTATGTGAAAAACTCAGGGCAACCAGATTATCCATAAGAATAAGTAAAGTATCATCAATAATTTCATATACATTTTAACAGTATCACATAAATTAAGATATAAGGATATTAAAAAGACTTCATACAAATAGAAAATACTTGTGACTGAAATTGAAATCACCTATAACTTCTATGAATGGTTTGTAGCATGACTGAGATATGATGTCATTGTTTTATACAGACATTCATAAAGCTAGGGAAAAGAGCATGGAAATGATCACTAATTTGAATGCCATGTGACAAGCAAATTAATCAAGCATACCATGTCAGACAAGTGTGAATGCTAATTATTGTCAATACTACATTTTAGTGCATCAATATTTCATCTAAGTCACTTTGAAAGGGAAATAGTTCATAAGTTTGATATAACAATGCATTGTGACTCCTACAGTGTCAGATGATGGTTTTCAGTTCCAGCTGGGGTGTAGCTATTAAACTCCTTGGCATAAAGTAATTTATGATCATGATTTTAATAGGAAAACAGCAGATAATTGCAGGAGTTCTTTCATCCCATCTGAATAAGCTCCTCTAGTTAATCTCTCACTAATCTACAATCAATTCCCTTTATTGACAATTAAGTGGAATGGATAATAAATATACAGATCAAATGCTCAAATACCATTGTTTTGAAATAACAATATTTACACAGGAATGTACAATTTTGCAAAGCTTTTAGCCAAAAATAGAAGATAAATTCATTTGAGCTGGTCTCTACTCAACAGAAATCAAAATGGTTATTCTGCAGACCATAGATGACACTAATGGCACACATTCATCTTATCTTTCCACAATGAACCCTTGGATGATTTTGATTCACCCGTGACTTCATCTATTCATAGTTATTGCTGTAATTCAGGTGAAGGTACATGAGTTACCTGTGACAGGGAGTAAACTAATTTTCTTGTCTCCATCCTCAAACTTGAGGAGGAGTAGGGGAGAAGGAAGAAGGAGAGAAATAATTTTTGATGTATATTTTTTGGCTCATAGTAGAAATCATGTGAATGCCTAGGAAAGGAAATGGGGATATCTGTAGTGTAAAATCAATAAGGCTTCCCATCTAAATAAGACAGAGGGTAACAGGGTAGATGGATCTTTCTCCAAACACTTGAGCAGTGTGCATCAGGAAATGCATGATTGTAATTACGATGAAGCTGGAAATGGATGGCTGGGCAGGCAACTTGCTGCCTGAACAAAGTAATCCCATTTTCTTAAAACCTTAACTACATTTATATAACCAAATGTGTGATTGATTACTTGTAGACAATAATGTGTTATCATCTATGATGTAAATAATTATATTTCATCATATGTAAGTAACTGTGTTTCATATATGATGAAAATAACTTGTAATACCATATCAAATTAATTTTACAACAGAACTAAATGACTTTCAGCAAATAAAAAGAAGTCTAACTGATTTAAGTCAATTCACTGAACTTGATGAATTTATTGAGAAACTATTAGGCACCAGGCTTGAGTGTGTTGTTAACCAGACCCTTATAAATAAAGTGTGTTGAATACGTGATTCAAACAAAACTAACATAACAAAGAAGGTTTGGGGATTAAAGATGTTTTCCTGTAATCACAGAATTTATAATGTTGAGTCAGGAGAATTGGCATGGATTCAAGGGTAGATTATAAGGTAAATTTTAAATCAGTCTGATATGTATAAACCATCAATAAAAAATTTAAATGCTACTACTACTTCTACAATAACAATAATAATAATAACAATAATAATAATAATATTCAAATGGAGTACATAATTTCTTTTTACAAAGCATATGATTTACAAATATAAAACTTCAGTTTTAAGAAATGATATAGATTCTTGTAGTGTTTCTTAAACCTTTAAATTTCCATTTGTATCATTAAATATAGTAAGGTTGCTGATAAGGTAGTTACTGGGAAGGTCACTTGCTGAAAAACCTAACAACCTGAGTTTGCACCCTGGAATTCACAAATGGAAAGACAGTAACAATCTGCAAAGTTTTTGTCTAACATCCATAAACACTCCTTGTCTATTGTATGTGTACAAACATTTACTTAGAGTTACTAAATAAAGGTAAAAATATTTTGGACAAGAGTGAGCTATTTTTATCAAATCCTACTTAACTTCTCTTTTAGCTTGGGCAGCATTAAACTCATGGAGATGAAATAATTATTGAAGTACTGTGATTTCAGTAAAATATGAATGTTAATTAATTCTACTTGAAGGACACTTTCATACTCACATTACAATAAAATAATTGCATAATGATGGAATTATCAAATTAATGAGATCTACAATGCAATTCTTTGAATGATATACTTTGAAAGGCAGGCTGTGACTTTAGCAGAAGCCATAGATATTCACCCTTGGGCTTATGCTGTTTTATCCTTCTACAAAGTTGATAGCAGCTATAGAATTGTTAATAGCAGATCCAACTTAATATTTTATACTTGGTAGAGAAATGGGGAAGACCGGAATTCTCAATTATGCTTTTTGAAAAAATCAGTCTTTTGTGGTTTTGACTCATTGTAGCTTTCCAAGAAACAAACATATTTGTTCTGTACCTTTATTGTTAAACATTTGAAGTGTAAAATCTTCTTATACTAGGTATTAAAAATTTTGCCTCTTGATCTGATATAGTACTGAGGAAAATCTAGTCACTGGTTGGTTAACTTTCCTATATAAGGTCAAGAAGAGCCTGAATGCTTGCTTTGATCACTTATGCATCCCAATAACTTGAACAGAGTCTACTATATAGTATGAACACAGTAAACATTAAATGAACAAAATGAAAACTTCACATCCTGTACTGTAGGTGGCATCCTGTTTTACTGCTTCTGCAAAGTACTCAGACTTAGTGCTTAATAGATATAATTTATATCAGCAAATGATACTTTCATGTACATTATTTACATTATAATCAGATTATATCAGTTTCTCTCACATTAGAAGAGATAATGTTTCACATTTTAACCATTTGAGCACACACATATTTCAAAATAGTTTACAGAGAACCCTATAAAAATATAAATTAACGTCTCAATTTTTTGCTGAATGGTGATATTTCAGTGTCAGATCTATGTATTTTGTATGTTCTTAAGTGTCAGAATCCATTCAATTAATACATTTAAATAATGTGAGAATGACAGACATTAGAGATTTAAGTGCAGCCAGAAACAATTGCAATATTATTGAATTTTTAAAAATATACATTATGGATAACAGTGGAAGCCCAAAATATGTAGGTTTCTACAAAATTTTGCAATGCCAAGGTTTTGTTTTTCTTTCCAATAAATACTCGACTTTCTCCTTATAACTTATCGATGTCTAACACTGTTCTCTTTCAGAAGAGTAGCACATATTCTTAAAGGCATCAAAAGAGGCACTGTTCAATGTTTTCACTTATTTCTTAGTTACTGATGAAAATAATACTATTATTCTAAGTTAGGAAAAAAGTATAACTATTGTTAAAAAGTAGGTAGGTGTTTGTGTGAGCCACAATGAGAAAGTTAATGTTATATCAAGATCTAATGGAAGTAATAATATTATGATTTAATTCAAAGTAATTTACAATTATTATGGAGAGCTAATAATGTAATTCTTTTTATTGAAACAAAAAGAAAGCAGCTAAATGCTGTAAAGAGGGTACTATGTATAGAGCAGTTATTAGCTTAATGAGATTAGCAAAGGTTCATTTGGGAAGCCGGTATATTTTATTGTGCTTTGGTTGTTGGTCACAATAAATGTGTTGTTTTTCCAAATAGCCACATAATACATAAGCCTCAGAGTTGATAACTACTTCCAAAGAAGAGTGGCTGGTATCTGCTTTTTCGTTATCTTCAGAAAAACCCATAACAATTAAATGTGACGGAAAGACATAGATGGACTAGAAGGTGGATGGGCATTGTGAGTTGTGTGAATCACTTTCCACATCACTCTATCAAGATAACTAACAGAAAAAGGTAAGGGAAATACATAATTTCTTTCACAGTTTCAAAGAAATTTTGTAAAGCATGAAATGATGGGGAAAACAGCAACAGGAGTAACACCATCTATATCAACAACTGTGAGGTCAATGCTGGTCAAATGTAAACCAAGAAGCAGAGACACCAGATTGGAGTGAGGAGATCACATAGCCATTCAAGACCTGTCCTTAGTGACAGACTTCTACTAGCTTTCGACATTGTTACCAACAAAAGTTCTTTGTTTAGTAGAGCTTCAATTATTCTCCTTTTTCTCAGCCACTCCCATGATTAAGTTACTTATTCCTCCAAGTTCACTTCCCAGGTCATTCTTACCTCTGTATTGCTTTAAATATCTTCTTCCCTATCCTCTCCAAAGTTGTAGCCACATAAGGATTCACCACAGCATGTTTATTTGGAAATAGGGTATTTGCAAACTGTAACTACTATTATTTGAAAGAGGAAAAGAAGTGATTAGAGAGTGTCTTAAGCCAAAGGCCAACATTTTCAAAAGAAAATTATATTCTCAGAAGTGCATATGGATAACATCAAATGTAAAAACAGATATTGAAATGATAAATATGTAAGCCAAGGATGAATAGAAACTATGAGAAACTAGGAAAATTTGAGGAGAGATATTTCTAAGAGGCTTTGAAGCACATGTGCCTATGAAAAATATGAATTTAGATTTCTGTTCTTGTAGAATTTTGCATATACATCCACAAATGCATGTATATATATACATATAGTGTGTCTGTGTGTATTCTAACACAAACGGCCTATACAATGTTACCTGTATGTATTTTTGATATTGGTTAATCAATTGATATATTCTACAAAAGAAAAGATCATTTTTTTAACTCTCAGAATTTCTTACTTGATTCTAGTACTTTGTGTAGGGTTAAAGCCTTATGAACTTTCTTCCATTTTAGTAATATCTATTGCTGTCATCCATTTGCAATTCACATTTAGTCAGTCCTCTTGATGAGACTTTACGGTTGTAGCTTTATACATCACTAGAATATACAACCTCAGAGTAAACTTTCTGTTTCTTTGCTTCATAGCCCCCCCCCATTTGATATAATTCTGAGTCTTAGGTGTAGGTACTGTGCTGTAGATATATCACTTGGGCCTGATGTCCACAATTATGCATTATAAATTGATTGAGGCTTTCTCTTATTGTCTATATATGTTGCAAATAGAAGTTTCATTGATGAGATATAATGACTACACTTTTCTATTGGCATAAGGATAAATATTTAGAAAGTAGTTAGAGAATATGCTGGCATACTACAATGGTTGTTGTATATTCTTTTCTGACTCTCATGACTTTACTAACTAGTTTTTGGAAGTTGGCTAGATTTCCAGCATCAAGCATGGTATCTTCCTTTTTTAAATGGGTTTTAAGTGCAATTTGAGAGCTTTTGTTTATGTACAAAAGTATCTGTGCCACGACTGAACCCTTGTAACTAGTGTGCCATGATATTCATTGTTGTAGTTCATAGCTGTGTAAGGCTGTTCCTTTCCTTGGATGCTAGCATAGTGTCTTATAGAAACAAGAAAGATAATCCTCAGAAAGTAAGCTTTAGTGTCAATTGTATCTCAGGTAACTCTGAGCCTCGTAAATAAAAAGCATGGTGTCTTTAGCAAAAATAATCGATCTTCTATTTCTGTGGATCAAATGACCAAGGACAACAGCAATAACCACCAATGTTTTTGGAATCACTTGAAGAACCGTGATCAAGTCATAAATGCTTCTTAAATCTTTTTGTCAGCCCTCCCACATTCACTACCTTTTTTGATATGTGTCTACACTACCATTACACTCACTTTCCTTTTATTCTCTCTTAAATATTACATACTTCATTCTTGCTCCTTTGTTTTGATGACAGAGAAGAGAGTTCACATAGTTCACTTAGTCTTGCCTTATTATTGTTGAGATTTGCATTTTGGTGCTGACGACACTATATTACAACTTGTTTCTACTATCTTAACTCTCATAACTTTTGTTAAGACTATATAATCAGGTGACACCATGTTTTGAGATTGGATTAAATTTCTTGCTGCCCTGCCTAAAAGGAACAAGTTACTTATTATATATAACAGCAATGATTCTTCACCAGTCAGGTTATAACATAGTAATGGAGGAAGTCCTTCCATAACTTCCTTCTCACATATACTAAAAATCAAAATGCTCCACATAATATACAAGACCTTCTCTGCACAGTCAACATTTACAAGCTTCCAACTTCTTCCCATTCATTTCTCATGAATTCTCTCACTTTGCCCTATATCATTGGCATGTTGGAATGCTCAAACATGAATAACAATCTGTCATTTGCTGGCTCGTTTGTAACAGATTTTTTATGGGTAGGGTAATTTTAGACAAAAGATAAAGAGGAGATGCAGTTCTACTCTTTAATTGGAGTTCAGAAAATACACTGACCGGCTTTTCAAATGATGAGTTATAATGATTATATTATTTGTGTGAAATAAACACATCTATACTTAAAATAAAATATCATGACAGTGTTCTACCAAATTTCAACAGCCCAGTTTTTATTTCCAGGTTTTGAAAGAAGTTCACTAAAAGCCGTTATTTTCACTGCTCTTAATAGTTACTTTTTAGTAAAAACAAAACAAAGCAAAACAAATCCAATCCTACATCACACAGAAAATCTCCTATATCCATTCAGCTATCTTTTTCTCCATACTCACGTATGAGTCCCTTCCCTCATTGCCACTTCTATTACAGCCATTCTAATTTCCACAGGCCAGCAAGTGACCTCCAGTACCAGCTTGTGTCCAGCTACCAGCCTGAGTATATACATCCTGGCCCTGATAGAGATTCTACACTTGATCTGCTTCTGCTTCATTTGATATGTTCTAAGTAATACCAATCCTCACTAAATATCCTCAGTGGAAACAAAATTATTTGACATCTCATGACTTTAAACTGAGGTAGATTTTAAACACTACCATGAGTATCATTTAAGAATTTATTATAATAAGAACAATCTTCATTTGAAAAGGGGAAATAGAAAATCAAATCCATAATGGATGAGGGAAGCATAATGAATCATGAAATAGTAAAAAAAAAAAAAAAAAAAAAAAGAGCCATTGGTCTGATTCAAGGTCGCCAGGTTTGTGTCAGCATCAATACTGAATCCTTACTGGGCCGCCTCCTGGCCATCCTGTTGTTTCCCTGTGTCATGGAGATCCTGCAAATTTGGATCATCAGAACCAGCCCTATAATTTACCCAAACAGTTCATAGACGATGTAGACTTAGGTTTATGCCAAGTAAAATTTCTCATTTCTTGAGATGGTGAAAAACAAAGCGGGTAGGGATATTAAGAGATAGGACTTGAAGATATTATTTCTATGTTTTTATAGCTTCACATAGAAAGAATAAAAAGCAGTGTTAAAAATGAACAAGAAAATCACAAAAAAAGATAACTCTGAGCTTTGAGGAAATGACTTGAATACCCACTTGTGGGACTGCCTACGAGAATCCTCTGTCACGGTTAAGCAGGTGCCTAGAACCCTGAGACTCTGCATGAGAACCGGTAAGAGTTCAGTACCCTCCAGAATCCAGGGTCCTGAAAAACAGTCACATCTCCATAGAATTACATTGTTCAGTCACATAGGCCAGACTATAGGCCTCAGGCCCTAGGGATTTACATACTAATGAAGGCCAGAGGGCAGAGCAAATTAAGCATGCCTCCCCCAGATCCTCCCCCAATCCTCCCCCTTTCTCCCTCCCTATATAACTCAGGACTGCCCTGAGTTTTGGGGGGGGGGTACACCTAGATCTATCCACCATCTGCCATGACAATAAACCTTTCTGGAACCAAGGACTTCCTCATGTCATTGGGGCCTGCTGCTGTCAAAGCCTCTAGGCTGCTGGAACCATACAGTTCCTCCCGAATGTGGGATCCGTAGCAGCGTGGAAGCCCCTCCAGGCCCCCACCACTGTGGTGGCCTCTAAATTTTCCCCACACCCACTGAAACTGCTTGTCTGAAAAAAAAAAGTTTTTTTTCATAAAAGAAAATCTAACTTTTACTGTTTATGCTCTTCTAAATATGTATCCTATAATTATGCAATCAATTTGAAACAGAGGGATGTCTATCCATTAGCAGGAGACTAAACCATAATCCTATCATAAACTTTCTCCAATTATATATAAGGTAAAGCAGTAATCTACAAAGAAAGTTGTATCATTAATTTAAAAAGCAAATGAGTTGGGACTTATTAGAGTGCTAGTACATAACTGATTGTTTAAAGAGAAATAAGAAAATAAAAACTGAAGCATATCAACAGATTTAGAAAAATTCTCATAAACTGTAGATGCTTAATGGGAACTTGTTGTGTGAAAGCCAGAAAAGAACTCCAGTCTATGTCTGTATTTTGTTCATTCTGCTGTGGTTTATTTTTCAAGTTTCTATATTCTTTTTTTATAACTTCGAATAGATTGTATATCATGCAACCCAATCTTACTCATCTCCCTGTCCCCTGTTGAGCTTTGGTATGTTGCTATGCATTGTAATGATGAGTCCAGGCCTCCAAGACCTAGTTGTCCCAGAGACAAGAGAGTCTGCATGCAAATGCAAGTGACACTAAGTGACCTTGCTCTTAACTTATTTCTGATTGGTAAATAAAGATGCAAAAAGCCAACAATTTGGGATATAAGTTTAGTGGATGTGTTGATATCCTTCTTTCCATTAAAAGTCTTGCCTATGACAATAAAGTAGCCATTTCAAGTTACATAATCCTATTGCTTGGATTCTTAGCTAGGGTCATTATCATAGGTTTCTGGGAGTTCCTCTTCTACTAGGTTTCTAGCTCACCCCAAAGATGCCTGTCCTACTTCAATTTCAGATGTCTCTCCCATCTCATTCCCTCTGCTCTTCCCCCCACCTAATTCCTCCTATTCTCATCCTCAACTATCCCTCACCCAGTCTCCTCCAACCATTCACCACGAATAGCTAACATATTTTCCCTTTTTAGTAAGAGTCAAGCATCCTCCCTTGGGCCCTCCTTGTTACTTAACTTCTTTGCATCTCTGTTTTGTAGCATGGTTATTCTTTTCTTTAAGGGTACTACCTACTTATGAGTTAAAACATACCAGACCTAGAAAAAGATGGTATATTCTCACTTATAGTGGGTACTAGAAACAACTATACTCTAAAGATGAAATCTTTCACCTGCAAAACTCAGAGAGTTGCATTAATCACTGAGGCTTTTTAAACCATTTCAATGATTTTTTTTAAGTTTAAAATCCTTAATTATAGAACAAATTACATGTCACATATGCAATGTAGAATATATGATCAAAATAAATGTTCAGTATAGTAGAAAATGACTGTTATAAAACCACATATAACTGCAAGCTTATATGTGTAAAATTACTCATGAAGCAAATAAAAGAAACATAATCATTGAAATCAACATATATATATATATATATAAATTACACTGTTCAGAAGACCTTGATTCTAGTTTGCTTATTTCTTTATGATGTTTTTTTTATTTTTAATTTGACTATGCAAGTTTATCATTTTTCAGACCATTAGCACCCCTTTACTATTCAATCTCACCTAAACTATTTCTATTTATTAAAGCAAATCATCGTTTGTTACATTATAGCTTGGGGACAATTTTGTATATAGATTATTTACCTGCATTATTATGAAAAGTGTGTTTAGTTTAACAGACATATATTCAATTTCATACTTGCTCTATGTATCTTTTGTCATCACAAAAGCATCTTATTTGGTATTTTATTTTAGTTAAACGCATATATACCTGATAACACATACAAATTACTATGCAATTTAGGACATTGTTCAGGCTAATAAAAAGAACAACATTTTATGATTTAGAACACTTCTTATCATGTTTTTAAAATATGCCAAAAATTCTCCTTCAAACGTGAATATATTCTGACGAGTTTTCAGTGAAATCATAGATATGAATGGCTTCAAAGATCATGAAATCTTACCAGATTCTAATATGCTGATATTTATACTGGGAACTAATATTGAGGAACCCAGATATATTTTCACAGACATTTTCTTATGAAGCTTTTGAATTTTAGAGGTAGAAACATCTGTCTTCTCTCTTTGTCTATCAACCAGGGATAGAACATTTTTTTCAACACTATAATTCTTCTGAGAATGGGAGTATGAAATAACGTTACACCCATGATTAGGGAAAGAGACGATGTATCTTTATGACCAGTAATGGATATTTTACATGTATGGAACCTGATTCAATCTAAATGAAAGTTACTGAAGACAGCTCAGGAGAAGCCAAAGGTTCATTTATATCAAAACAGAAATTCTTAGTTTGCTTTTCTCGATTACAGGAATGAACATTTTGTCTTCTAAAAATTTTCTCATGTGTTATAATAGGTGATATGATTGGCTTCGTGTGCCGGGCGGTGGTGGCGCATGCCTTTAATTCCAGCACTTGGGAGGCAGAGGCAGGCAGACTAGCCTGGTCTACAGAGTGTGTTCCAGGACAGCCAGGGCTACACAGAGAAACCCTGTCTCGAAAAAGCCAAACAAACAAAAAAAAAAGATTGGCTTTGTGTGTGTGTGTGTGTGTGTGTGTGTGTGTGTGCGTGTGCATGGTGTGTGTATGTAGGTGCTTCATGTCTACTGCCTTGATTTTCCAAAGTATTATTCCTTTCAAGTGAATGACATTGAACAAAACATTAGTGTTGAAAAATTGCACACCATTGACTTAATTGACTTGTAAGTACAGTCTTTATGTTCTCCCTTGAAAGTGGAGAAACCCTGTATCTTGCATGATAGTCTGCATTTCTTATCAGGCTGGTGTGTGAGAGATAGTTCTGCTTTTATTCTATGTAACACCGTGCTAACAAGAAGCATCATGATGTAAGGTTAAACCTTTCAACCAGAAAAATAAAACAATCTACCTTTTTTTTAAACTGAAATATGGATAATAGAATTAAAGTCTCAATGATAGATTAAGTAGAAAACTTGATTTTACTATTCAAAATATCATTATTTCCAAAAGATTTAGTACATAAACATGAGTTCATGACAATGAAAAATAAACTAGCGGAGCACATGTGTTTTAAAGAATGATTCCATCATATTCTTATGACTATATATTTAGGGAACTATTTTAGGCATTCTAAATTATTTATATCTGAGTATACACGTGCACATGGGTGCACATGTGTGTGTTGAATGCATGTCTGGTTACATAATTTTTTAAAATAATCTTGAACTTTGATGAGGAAAGCATATTTTACAAATAAAATGACTTTCTTGTCATCCATAAAGAAAGGTTCAGAAAGATTCAGAAGGCTAGTGGCCAAAAAGTAGGCAGCACTCAGTCTCAAACAGTTTAAAAAAAATAAATCTAGGCTTTTATTGATACAATGAATTCTATTAAAAGTTATACATAGTGACTATAGCAAAAATGAAACAAACTCAGAGAATTTCACCACATATCCAATATCCAAGTTGATTACACTATAATGTTTGTTGTCTCCCTTTCTCCAACTAAAATGTAGTGGTTTTCTCTATCAGGCTTAACAATAATGAGATCCATTTAATGAAAAAAGATTAGGACAATATCATGTCAAAGGGTTCTTCAACTAGGAGGTTTATCAGAAAGTTTTTGTGGATAAAAAGACACGAATTCCAACACTTTCAATACAAATTGAGCAGGAGACTTTCTTCTTTCGCAGGTGCTAGAATGATAAGTTGCTTCATGTGAAATTCAGTTTAAAAGTGTTAGGAGCCGCGTCCGCCATCGGAAGATGGCGCCGGTTTCCTGCTTCCTGGTTCTTCTTGCGAGCCTTGCTTGAATGTGCGCCTGCGCAAGGCGCGAAAATCAGTATGCTAATTTGGCGACATCATAAGAGCCAATGAGTGTGCGGCACATCTCCTAAAGCGCTATATAAGCCACTAGCTTTTGGGGCTTGTGGTCCCTCGCCTCACTACCATCTAAGAGAGCTGTAACACTAAAAGAGCTGTAATAAAAATGCTGCCAGAAGAATCCTGAAGCGTGGCGTTCTCCTTTTCGGCGAGGCGGCGCCCCGCATAAAAGTATGATAATAACAGAATTGTCCTAAAAGAAAAGATTAGGAAAGTTCTAGATTTGTTTTGGAAAATTCAATTAGCATATTCTCTCTTTTATTCTCCCACTCTCTCTCACAACTTTTCCTTCTCCAAAGCCTTTTTAATTTTGTGCTAACTTTTAAGAAACAGAATTTAGAATCTACTCAGCTCAGTTCTGACTTCAACTCATCTTTAAAAACTCATCTCAAAAAGCCAGGAATACTGCCTCATAAAGACTTCTGGTGTCCTGTATCATAATATGTATTGTTTAATTTTCTATGATTTTCTCTTTCAGCTTATTAATTATTAACTCTAAAAATCATGATTTATTTGGGCACAATATTTCAGAAAACACAATTTTTAGTATTTAAAAAAATATTTTTTCCAACATCTTAGCAAGTTTGAAATTACTTAAAGATATCAATGGTTTTTGAGCTGTTTGCATTCTTGAAATTTGAGAAATATGTGGAAACAAAAGTTGTTGTTCAGAGTTGTTCAAAAAGATGACAAATCACTTCCAAGACATGGATTGGTACTGAGAAAAAAAGATAAACTATCTCAAAATCTGAATACTTACATTCTATACCAAGCACCAAGCTAATATTCTAATGAAAGCTGAGCCTGCGAGCCTAACTTTGTTTCTTCTGTGTTAATGCACATAAAATGTTAATAAATAATCAACAAGATTGGTGAAGGTTGAATGTCTGTCACCCAGGTGATACTACATATAGAGGTTTTGTTTGTGTGTTTGTGCAAAAGAGGAACTATTACATTACTGGTAGTGATTTACGCTAGGAGCGTTCTCAGGAGACTGACATACTGACTACGTGATAAATTATGACTATATAATGATGAATGCAACTATCCAGAAGAAAATAGTATTCATTTTCCATATCCAAAATAAATACTCTCTGGGGTAAACATCTCATGAAAGGAACAAAGAAAGTGCATGCTAGTAATTAGAATTTGAGTACACAGTGTCTGTTTACACAGAGCCAATTGCTCTAATAGCCAAGACAAAATAAAGCATCTTTACTTCTAACTAGTGGATTCTCTGAAAAGACTCTGTACCATTCCCTTTCTGATCACATATTTATCCTTCTAACAAAATATAGCACTATGAAATGAGCAGATTGCAATTACACTAATTCTAATCTTACAAAAAAATCTCATTGTTTGGAGGAACATGCTTGAAATAGTTTAAAGGGACAAGTTTCCTCTACAGCACAAGATTTACCACCAATGCCCTTTGATTTTCAATGCCACATAGCTCTGGAGCTTTGACAAAGGAAAAGGAATGTGCAAACTGATGATAATCAACATCCCTCATAGTTTTGTCAAATATCTTACTTGGTCAGAATGTGAAGCTCATATTTTATGTACATAGTCAAGATAATAAGGTCATGTTGAACTATTTGAATAAGATTGCCTATTCCTTGGTATGAATACCTCTCAACTATCACTTCTGCTGAATTAACAGATTTATTCTTCAATTATTTTCTGTTCATTATGACTTCCTTGCATTGTTTTCAGATTCTCAACAATCTTAAAAAATCCAAAGAGGGTAAGAGAAGGTAAAGGTATGTGCAGGTACCTAACACCGAACTCATAAGTGAAACGACTTGAATTTTGCTCTCATATAATAATAATATCAGCCATAATGCCATGGCTGATATCTGGGGTACAAGTTCATGTATTGTTGATTCAGAAAATTGAAAAAATATATAACAGTCTTGATAATATAAGTCTTTCCTAAAACTATAAGGGATGGAAAATATCTATCATCATTTTCTGTTGTTGTTTTATTCTTAAATGTATAC
This sequence comes from Grammomys surdaster, assembly GCF_004785775.1. NCBI lineage: Eukaryota > Metazoa > Chordata > Mammalia > Rodentia > Muridae > Grammomys > Grammomys surdaster. Next base: position 784,274 of record NW_021604641.1, on the reverse strand, counting down.
TGAAGATATAAATGTGAATAAATAATAGTCATCTTTGAAAATATTCCAACAGCCATGTTTATTTATTTCTTACATTTTAAATGAACAAAAACGTTAAACTCAATAGAGATCTCAGCATATTGCCAAGCATAGCATACAAATATCTGAAGTTGATACTTACAAATTATGCTCCAGTGTGAGACATCATTAATAATGGGAATTAACAACCAGAAATTGAGGTTGTTTCATGGGACTGTCAATGTCAAATTTTCCTTGAGCAAAATTTGGGAAGAGACAGTGAATTGCTTATTTTCTTATAAAATATGATGTTTGAAAAGTATGAAGGAAAAATGAACAAGTAGTACAAGTGTATCTTGTGAAAGTAACTTTTTCAGCTACTTTAATTTGTAATTCAGTTGTCAACTTCAAAAATGGTACACAAATAGGCTTTTCACATGCCTGTCATGGAAAACATAGTGACATAAGCACACTCTACATTCACAGTGCTTATCTCTGGCTCTGATTACAGGCACTGCACTGGGATTAAGAAAAGTTTAGAATTTAAATTGAAGATGCCATGGTTAACAAATAAAAGTACAAGCATACATAAAAGTCAGGAATCTATGCAAACAAAATATAAAAATATTCCTTCCTTTTTAAGGAGACATGGCATTGCAAAGAGATTTCCCATATATTCTGGACTAGTATTATTCTCCACGTAGACTAGATTGATCTTGAAATCACAAAAATCCAATTGCTTCTGCCTCCTCAGGATTATGATTAAAATCACCACCTCAGCAATATAAAGAGATTTTTGAAAAGTTTGATCAAAAACTACAATCAGAACATCTCCCTAACATGACTATCCAAACGTGAGCTGAACAAGAACATCAACAAACATGCCAAAATGAATGTGGAAAAGCTAACAAGACCTTAACACTATGGAAATAGCTGTACCGAATGGTGATATTCTGGTAATGGAGCAGGAGTAATGGTCCTTGTCAGTGAAAATCATACTGATTTGGTTGTCCATTGCCATATGGTCACCCCTGACTACTATATAGACTGAACAAGTTATAGTGAAGAATATGCTTACATATATGTATAGTATCTTCAATAACAATTAGTGAAAAAAAGAACATGAATCTGAAAGAGAACATAGAAAGACATACGGAAGAATTTATATAGAGAAACGAGGAATGCAGAATGATGTAACAATCATGAAAATAACAGAAAAACAGGCCATGTGCTTTCTGAAGCAGTGTTTTAGAGAATGCTCATGCTTAGGCTGTTAAATAAGTAAGCCTGATCTATATAGACATATGCTCTCTTTTGACTGTTGATTTATGCTTCTCCTGTGACACACATAGATGTGGCAAAAAGTTCCTTTTGCATTTCCTATTGATAAGATGAGAGCTTAAGTGAGGTTGTTTGCTAAACTTAGAGTAGCTGTTTTCTTCTCCTTCCAACCAAGATTTATAATTAATATATTTTAAAAGTGTATCAAAAACTTCATATTAAGATCAATGTCATATTTCTTATTTCTGTAAATAGATATCCAGAACTCTTGTTATGTTTTATAATTTTAATTTGTTAACTTACAAATTATACATATGAATATAATGAATTATTTTTATTTTCATGTCCTCCCCTCTTTTAGCTTCCTATGACCCATATCAATCACAGTGATCATTTCACTTTGGATAGAATTGTATGATTTGCCATGAATCTGCTTCCTGCATTAGTTTTGAATCATGATTTACTGAAATAAACACTGTTAAATTTAATTTGCTTATAGTTTTTCTTATTGTATTAAGAAAGACTTCATTTTTCTTGGTTGCTTAGATATAAGAAGACAGGGAAAACAGTTGATTTGTATGCCAAGTTAAAGGTGTATAGGAAATACAAGGATGACCTTAGAACATACAATGAAATAAAGGCTCCATTAAATGAAGTTATACCAAAGAGTCTAGCAATATTTTTAGCTTTTTCTTAAACTAACACATAAAATAATAACTCTGACACCTGTGAAGGAAATTTGATTGTACAAGTTTCCTTCTTACTGGCTTCACTGGTATCCTTGGGAAACAAGACAGAATGTAGATACCAAGGGACTTCTGGTATGATGCAGGGCACTTCAATTATTCAGTGTGTTGCTCCTACATCCACCACATTCACCATAGTGGTACTAGAGCACAGTAGAAATACAAACTCCATGATGACCTAATGTGACAAAATAAAATAAAATCTATGCCAATAAAAAAAGGTTCTTTTTTGTTATTTTTCTTTGTTTTTAAAAATATTTTATTTCTTAACTAATTTTTTACACTTCAGATTTTATTCTTCTCCCACTTCACCCTCCAAATGTTACACATTCCGTACTTCCTCCCTACACCCTTTAAAAACATGCTTTGCCATATATGGGAAGTCACTATGTGCTGTGAGAAGAGAAAGACAGTTAATCTAGCTGACACTATAATCAAAGTGATAAGATCTGTCTAAAATTTAGGCTAAACCAAACCAAAACTTTTCAACACAATGCCATTAAAAGATACTACTTATGCATTTTGAATAACATAACCCCAAGATTGTAGTTTTTCTCCCATTTGAAGTTGTTAGCTTTGTGTGTCCCTATATGTGTGGTTCATCTGGAATATTTGTACAGATCAGAAAACTTTTAAAGATTCATGCATGAAGGAAAATGGGGGTATTTTCAAATGGAGCAGAATTAGAACACAGTAGTATAAAGGGATAAAAATAATAATTGAACAAGAAGTTTTAAACGAGTTACAAGATAGGGGGATAGAGACGTGACTATGAGGAGGGATGTCTAAAACTAAAGATCTTGAAAAGTTACTTGGAAAGCTTCTGTTCTCGAAGCTTCCTAAAATATACATATAAACATGTACACATAAAAAAGAATTTAATAGAGAGCTAGTCAACAATGTCCCTACTAGAGATCACAGAATACGTGGGTTAGCAGGATCTCTGTCCTGCAGTGAATGTCATGTGTGTTTGGGGTAGTTCCTCTGGACAACTCAGTGATGAAGCTCTTTAATGCTACAGCTCTTTTAGGTGTTCAATGAAACACCTCTCTTAAATGGTCTTAGTTTGTGCTCACATCTCTCAGCATACATATTATTCTGTGTGGATCAGGACTATATATGGACTTTGGAGAGTGAGGGTGAGTTTTCATGGGAAATGAAAATCTTTAGCTAGAGTTGAATGTTTTATGAATGCCTCCTTTGCATGGAGAGGTATTCCAGGAATCCCAGGGACTTGTTGGGCAAATTCTTATTAAGAAAAATGGACTAAGCACGGGGTCTCCAATGGAGGAGTTAGAGAAAAGACTGAATGAGCTGAAGGGGTTTGCAACCCCAAAGGATGAACAGCAATATCAACCAACCAGATGCCTCAAAGATTCCAAGAACTAAACCATCAACCAAGGAGTACACATAGAGGGACCCATGGCTCTACCTGTGTATGTAGCAGAGGATGACCTTGCAGGCATCAATGGGAGAAGAGCCCTTTGGTCCTGTGAAGGATTCATGGCCCACTGTATGGGGAATACAAGGATGGGGAGCCCGGAATGGGTGGGTGGGTAGGGGAGCACCTTCAGAGAAGCAGGGTGAAGGGGATGGGATAGAGGGTTTCCTGGGGGAGGGACCAGGAAAGGAGATAACATTTGAAATGTAAATAAAGAAAATGTTTAATTAAAAAAACCAAGAGAAATGGAAGATGTAAAGAGGAAGTTGAACTTGTAGGTCTCTCAAGAACAACTCGAAGTTCCTCTAGTAGAGGGTGTCGGGGTTAAGTCTTCCCAGGAGAAGTCAGACAAGAGGAGTCCTCTATTTGTGTTAAGCTCAGAGAAGCTAGCCAGTTATGGTAGAACTTGATTTTAATTAGTAGGGTTCCCTCCAACCCAGCCTGGATTTTTTTTTCCAATGAGAGATAGAAAATGAGTAGAACTGAAGAGGAGGAAAGCTTGGGAGACTGGATGGAATAGAGGGAGGGGAAAGTGTAGTCAAGATATATTATATAAGAAAATAGTATATCTTCAGTAAATTTAAGGAAGAAATCATTTAATTTAAGCCCAGCTCATCAAGTGGGAAAACGAAAGTTACCATTTATCAATAATTGAATGAGAAAATGTACTAGCAAATGATGCTGTAAGTGAATGACAAAAATTTAGCAGTATACTAAAACCACACCTCATGATTAGTTGAATTCATTGCAGAAAGTATTCCAACAATAACAAAAATTTCAGGTATAGTTTCTTTGATGGTCCTATTACTATAACCCACAGGTGAACAAATACCAGTAATATCAGTGTTTTTATTTCAAAAATAAAAAATAAAGACATTTTATTAAAGTCATCATGCTTACAGTATAAGACAGTATAAGATAAGAAAGCTAGAAGATGAAAACATAAAGAAAATCTCCACAAAATTGTTCGAAAATGAAAATTGCAATGTTTCAACAAACTTGTAAGACTGAGCCCTATTCTGTTCCAGGTATGTACAAATATATACTTTACTTTATCAAAGCAGAAGTTGAATATGTAATATTCCCTATGAGGATAGCTTATGAAAAAGCTTTCTATGAAGCCTGCGTGATTGATCCAGTGTGTGTTTACTGTTAAGACTTCCCTCATGCTACTTCCATACTTTTAAGAAGCAAGTTTAACTTGCATGCTGCCTTGGAAATTTCAATTTTTATTCAACATTCTATCTATGAAATATTAATTCATTTAGCATTTTCAAAGCCAGGGGCCAGTATTAGATGTACCCTGCCCTGGTTCTATAGATAATCGTAATAGAAAGAGGAATCAATCACTGTGTGGAGAAAATAGGCAACATCTTATGTGATTCTATCTCTCTTAAGGAGGATCATTCCTTTTCTCAGTACTGATGATTTATCAGGGAATCTAAAACATGTCATATAACTTTTGGACTTGAGAATAGATACTGAAATTGATTGATGGACAATGCATAATAGACAGCTTATAAGTGGCAGCCTGTAGCTGGTCTTGCTATTACATAGGATATTTTTCTTAAATTTAATTCCTCTAGTTTCGCCCCCTAACACTAGATATAATAGAAACAAGGTAAAATGGGAGAAAATAATTAGGAAAATCTCTGAATTTAATATCTGTTTTTATGTTTCTTCTTTGACCATAGTTATTAACAAATCTCAACAACTAACCACACGCTTCACCTTTAGGGGCCCTAGTATATATATTTCCTATGAAACGTTCCCAGAATTCCTAAGTTCAGGTACCTGTAGAAAATATCTGCATCTGGCAAGACCACATTTTTGATATTCCATGAGATAAATCATAGTCAGCTGCTGTAATGTCTGAAGCAGCCCTACTTCCCTATACCTGTGATTAAAATGAAATCAGAGTCTGATGACATTTTTGTGATTTTAAAATAAATCAAAATTCCAGAATTCACAAAATTGTCACAACAGAAGCCTAAAAATAGAAACACTGTTAAATTTAATTTCAGTGACAGTAGAGGCATCGAAAATTAATAAACAGAAAATGGAAGAGTCTACAATTATGCCTTGAATAGCTAAAGATATATGAGGGGAAAAGATGCTATGTCATTCAGGTAGACAAAGAAAAGGAATATGTCTCTAGGAAAGGACTAGGTGGATACTGCTACAGGCCACATAACAAGTGAAAGGAATGTGCTGGTTGAACAGCTGGTTCATCATCCATGAAAAGAGTGTGTTAGTAGCACAGGTGTTCCAGAAATCACTGAGTGTGCATTGAAGAGAAACTGAAGAGAACACAGTTGGCTTTTTTGCAAACAACAACAAGATCATCAACAACAACAAAAAACAACAGCTGTTCATTTCCTGATGCTAAGTTCATCATGACTCCTTTCTTTATGTAATGGTAAAGTGTTTAATAAGGTGACATTAAAGACCTATTTTAGTGTGGTAAGCAACATTCAATTGTATCATATATAGTTTCTCACCTTTGGATGATAGCAAACTCTTATAAAATGAGTAATACTCAGTACAAGGAGTTAATAGTGAGAAAATGTAAGGTTCCATCTCTGAGAGAAAATAGTAAGTTCTGTATTGTAAAAATTAGGAAATGTAAAAACTGTTGATATACATATTAACACATATATATACATATATATACATATATATATATATTAACATATATATGGAGAGAGAGGGAGAGAGAGAGAGACAGAGACAGAGACAAAGACAGAGAGAGACAGAGACAGACGGAGACAGAGACAGAGAGTTAAACATATTTACATATAGACATATTAAATACAAAACTTCAAAAAAAAATCTAAATGTAAAAATGTCCAAATGCTCTGAAAAGAGTCTTCTCAAAAGAAGTGTCATGGGTGGCTATCACAAATGAAAATTGTCTTGATGTTTCTATGGCTATGAAGAAACACCACAGCCATAACAACTCTTATGAAAAAGAACATTTAACTGGGGCTGGCTTATAGGTTCAACAGTTTAGCCCACTCCTTGTTCAGGTGGAAAGCATGGCATCTTGCAGGAAACATGTCATTGTGCAGACACTCTTGGTGCTGGAGGAGGAACTGAGAGTTCTACATTCAGATAAGCAGGCAGCAGGAATAGAGAAAAACAACGGGCCTGGCTTGGGCATTTGAAATTTCAAAGCCCAGCAAAAGTGACACACTTTCTCAAACAAGAGAACACCTACTTCTGTGAAACATGACTAGTCTTTTCCAATAGGATCCCTTCCTATGAGCCTTTGGGTGGCATTTTCATTCAAACCACCACACAATCAAAACAATGATAAATCATTTCATTCTAGTTACAATAGCTACTATTAATTAAGTATTTAAATAATCCATCTTTCCAGTGTCCCCTTAACAGTGTTCCTTGAACATTATGTCATGGGTTTAATTTTGAAGATTTCTCCATAGTGACCAGGCTCCACAACCTAAAAGGAAAGTAAAAATGACAGAATTGTATTCAAATGTAATTCAAAAATTAATATAATCATTTTGAATTTTCAATTATACATCTATGAGGATGATGGATATGTGTATTTTTGGATATATATATATATATATGTATATATATATATATATATATATATCCTGCACTTTTATGCCTGTTACCTACAAACCATAGACGAAAAAGCCAAATGCTGTGGAAATGGAATTACATATCTGTGAACTGTGCACTGGGAATTGAACCCAGGTCCTCAAGAAGAGAAATTAATAGTCATATTTTGCTGAGTCAACACTCTACCACTTCTGATGGCTGTCTGTAATCCCATATTTAGCAGCACAGTTTCTCTTATGGATGTAAAGTAGTCTCTGGGGCAAGCTGGCGTTAGTCATGGACTACATTTTATTAGTAAGCTCTAAGCTCAAACTCAGGAAGAGAATCTGCTTCAACAGATGAAGTGGAAAGTGATCAAAAATACAAATGATGTTAACATATGCATACAAAAGAAGTCATATATATGTGTGTGTGTGTGTGTGTGTGTGTGTGTGTGTGTGTGTATGTATGAGTATGAGTTTTGGTATTTTAGTGTAATAGCTTTTGAAGATAAATAAAGCACAAAATAATATGTATGAAAATAAAATAAATAACAACAATAAGTAAAAATTGAACAAAGAGAAATGTTTATACTGGAAACCTAGCCTACTCCTTAGTGCTACTGAAATCATGAAGAAAATGTTATAAATACCATTTTATTAAATAGCAAATAACTAAACTAAAAATCAAATTAAAATAATGAAAACCTGTCTTTGCCAAAATCAACTGTCATTATGTCTATTCAGGTTACAAACACTTCAGAGTTCACATAACACTTGCAGCAAATGAAACAAGGATAGAGGGTAAATAGAAAAGCCTGAATACATCTTCATGTAAATTTGCTTCATTTATTGAATAACTGATATTTCCTTAAGGAAATGACCATGTAAACATAAACAAATGCAGTGCAGGACAAAGATGTCCTACTGGTTTTATAACCAAGATGGACCCAGGGTAGATCGAAATCAAGTACACATTACACTGATAAATAGTTCTCAGGATCAATTACAGCAATCTGAATGAATTATGCTGTTCAAAATCCTCAAAAAAAAAAAGACTCATGTATTGATAACAAGCAATTTGATATCTTAGTCCCCAGCTAACAGAGCTGTGCTTATTTTAAATGTGTCATTAACTATAATCCATGCTATTTTTAAACTTCATTTGTTTTCTTTCTCTTTAAATAAGAATACATTGTATTCTATACAGTTTATTACAATTGAAGAACTATATCAGAATATATATTCAGACATACTAAAAATAATTACATCAAAATTTTCCATTATTAATTTCTAAAACTATAACTCAAAGAAATTAAGGTTGAATTATCTTCAGACAGAAAGAATAATTTAGATATTTTTATTTCTTATGTTTTTGCATATTTCATAATGATAATTTGTTTGGATAATAGAATCAAAGTGACTATCATTATTTCACTATCAACCTACCCAATCCTGCCTTACCCCTCTTGTATCCCCCTTATCTGGGACATCAAGCCTGTACAGGACCAAGTACATCTTTTCCCACTGATAACAGAGATAACAGAAGAGGCAGTCTTCTGGTACATATGTAATGTAAGGCATGGACCCATCCACGTATACTCTTTAGTTGTTGGTTTAGTCACTGGGCTCTCTGAGAGGTGTTGTTAGTTGATAGTTGAGAGGTGTGTTAGGTGTTGTTGTCCTTATGGGGTTGTATTCCCCTTGAGCAAATTCAGCCCTTCCCCTAACTCTTCCATTGGGGTCCCCGGACTCAGTTCAATGGTCGCCTGGGACTATCTGCATTTGTCTTAGTCAAGGGCCAACATAGCCTTTCAGAAGAGTACTATACCAGGCTCCTCTCTACAAACACATCTTGGCATCAGCAACAGTGTCTATGTTTGGTGTCTGCAGATTGAATTGAATAAACTGTGGGAATGTCTCTGGATGACCTTTCTACTAGCCTCTGCTCCATTTTATCCTTGCATTTCCTTTAGACATGGACAATTCTGAGTTAAAACATTTTATATGGGTTGGTGGCTCCAGTCCTACACTAGGGCCATGGCTATCTACTGGAGGCAGTCTCTTCAGATTCTATCTCCCTCCTGTTGGGTATTTCAGCTAATGTCATCCCCATTGGGTCCTGAGAGTCTCTCTCATCTCTAGTGTCTGGAACTTTCTAGTGCTTTTCCAAGTTTTCCTCCCTCCACTGCTACTTATTTCTATTCTATCTCCTGGCCCTCTGAACTTCTCCCTTGGCTCTTGCTGAACCTTGTCCTGAACCCTTTTCTTTTCTTCCCTTCCCCTCTCTCATCCAGGTCCCTCCATCCTTTTGCCTCCCTTCTAAGTAGTTGTGGAGCATCCACACTTTGGCCTTCCTTTTTGCTAAGCTTCACAAGGTCTGTGAGTTGTTTCATGTGTATTCTGAGCTTTTGGGCTAATATCCACTTTAACACCATACAATTAATTGCTCTCAGAAACAAAAAGAATGCAATTTTGCATGAAATAATGGAAACTTCAAATACTAGTTAGTTCTTGGACTTTAGAAATACTAATAAAACATTTGTATAAATGCACTTCAAGGAATCTTTTTTTTTATTAGCTCTGAGACAAGAATTTTTCTTGCCATTTATTTCTAAAGCTTTGATATTAAATATTATATGCTAAGCATATAATACTTCAAAGATTTAAAATACAATTCATTCATTGTAATGATAAAATAAAAAGCAGTATTTTCTATTTATGAATAGCAATAGAACACTTAACTGTGAAAAAATTCATTGAATTAAATACAATGAAGTGATGAATATCTTGCCTTTCAGTGTTCTCTTTTTAATAATTAACCTTGTTGAAAGCAGTATAAAAATAAAATACATATAACTAAAAATATGTGGTTAATATATATATATATATATATATATATATATATCCAATATAATACTAGTTATAATTAGTTATAAGGTAATAAATATCTTAGAAAAAACACCTAATTTTAGCATAAGTTTTGTGCAATGAATACATTATGAGGTAAGATAAACCCATTGTACAATATTTCAATTTTGCATTATAAATAAGAATATAATTATAAATTATATGTTCAGTGTTGCTTGCTTCTTTTTATATATCTAGGGCTGTCCACCTTAGATTGGATAACCAACCACAGGAAGTTCTCTGGAAAATCCCTGACTCTTCACTCAGCAGCTAATAATCCTCCTTAGTCTTTTATCTAGGAATGGGGGTCTCATTAAAATTCCCCACGTACATTGGGATGTCAATTGTTGTTAAAATTTCCCAGGTCTGGTTTAGGGAGCAAAAACATTTTTATTTTTCAAATTTGATCCTTGTCATGGCTACATAGAACAGTCCCATAGCTGACATCTTTATTATTTATGTCTCTTTCCAATGACTTTTATTTTTTTATTTTTTTCATAGGATATATATTGATTATGTCATTTTCCATACTCTCAGTACTTCCAGATAGCCATTCTCTCTGCCTAACCAACTTACTGTCTTAAAAAAATAAAAAGGCTAGAGGACAATTAAGTACTTATAATTACAAAAAATAGCCCAAATAACACAATTTTTAAAAAGCACACACATGCAACCACACACATAAGCACATGGACACAGATACCCAGCCAAAATAATACAAATAAGAAATGCAGTTCACTTTGTATTTTCAACTCTTTCTGAGCAGCTTGCCCTGGAGTGTCTTTCCATTGATGAAAACTGTTATTAATTACGAATAACTTCTTGCCCAGGATGGGGTTATACTGCCTACTCTCCTTTCTGTCTTTTATCACTTTCTCTATAACTTCCATTCTGAAACTGATTAAGAACAGATAAAGTAGACATCTTTGTCTTTTCCTGAGGTCAATGGCAATGCTTTGAGCTTTTCAACATTTATTTCTATAATGCTGCCTAGATATTTGTCAAATATAGCCTTTATTTTATTGTGATGTATTTGTTGCATGAGGTATGTTGCTTTTCTTTCTAGTTATCTAAGGGTTTTATTATGAAGACATAATAAAATTTTAATAATTTTAAAATAATAAATTTTGCCAAAACTCCATTCTGAAATTTTGATATGATCGTGTGAGTTTTGTACTTGAATCAATTTATGTATTTTTGAGACTGTAATAAAACTTATTTTATTTTTTAACAAAATAAAGTATTATAATGGATAGGGCCACTCACACATCTCAAAAATATTTACCCAAAATTGCTCTCGTATACAGAAATTGCAGGGGTAAAGAGTGGAACAGAGACTGAAGGAAGAAAGGCCATCCAGAGGCAGCCACACTTAGGGATTCATCCCATCTGCAGATATCAAACCCAGACACTACTGATGACACCAAGAATCACTTCCTGACACCAGATTGGTATAGCTGTTCCCAGAGAGACTCTACAGATCCTAACACATATGTGGATACTCCCACCCAACCATACAACTAAGCACAGGGACTCCAATGGAGGAGGAGTTAAGGGAAGGACTAAAGGAGCTGAAAGAGTTTGCAACCCCATAGGGAGAAGAGCAATATCAATCAGCCAGACACACCAGAGCTGCCAGGGGCTAAACCACCAACCAAAGAGTACACATGGAGGAACCCATGGCTCCAGCTGCATATGTAGCAGAGGATGGCCTTGTCAGGCATCAATGGGAAGGGACACCCTTGGTCCTGTGAAGGCTCGAGGCCCCAGTGTAGGAGAATGCTAGGGGGGTAAGGCAGGAGTGGGTGGGTGGGTAGGGGAGTACCCTCATAGAGGCAGGGTGAAGAAGGATGGGATAGAGGACTTGCAGAAGGAATATCAGGAAGGGGGATAACATTTGAAATGTAAATCAATAAAATAACCCATAACAAAAATAAATTACAGAAAAAAGGATAAAAAAAATCACATTAAAGTTGGAAAAAGAAAAAAAAAGAGCCTCAAGAGAAATTACAAGAATGAGAGACCTACTTGTTCACACATTCAGGAGCCCCATAAAAATACTAAGCTGAAAGCTATAATATGTATTCAGAGGACCTGGTACAGACCCATGCTAAACCCTATTCTTGCTGCTTCAGTCTTTGATTTTACATGAGCTTTGCTCAGCTAATTTAAAGGGCCTTGCTTCTGTCACCATCCACTTCTGGCATCCACAATAGTGTCTGCATTTTGTGATTGTATATGACCTTTCAAGTGGGTGGGTGGGTGGGGGAGCACATTCATAGAACCAGGGGGAAGGGGAATTGGATAGGAGGTTTCCAGGGGATAGGAACCAGGAAAGGGCATAACATTTGAAATGTAAATAAAGAAAATGTCCAATAAATAAAGGAGAAAAAAAAGGGCCTAGTGCACCAAGTGTTCCTTATCACCTATGGCTCTTATATTCTTCCTGCGTCTTGTTTTGCATATGCTAGAACATTCCTGAAACAATGGAATGAAGTCAACCTCATCATGGTAAGAAATATTTCTGTTGTATGCTTGGATTTAATTTGCAAGTATTTTGTGGAAAATTTTTGTGCCAAGTTCATAAGAGACTTTGGTCTATAATTTTACTTTTTTGCTCTTTGTCTGGTACAGACACAAATCTCTATATCTATAGTACTCATATTTACATAAAATATCACTATATACACTCATTATATACAATCTATCTCAGTCATTTGTTAATTGCACAGTATGTTTCATTAGATGTCTCAAGATATATTCATACATCATAGTTGTTACAAGTTCATTTATTTTCATACAGCCATAATAATTAATATCTACATACTTGTATCTGTATATATATTTTTACACATTAATGGAAAGGATAATTCAAAAAATATTTTAGACAAAATATAGTTTGGTCTTAAAATCACATGGATCTATAATTTATTTAAATATTACTGAATTGACCATTAAAATGTCTGTGTTAAAGCTGTACAGGATTAAAAATATAAAAACATATGCTTCTGTATACGACATATCTTGGATATTTGGGGGAAATAAAATCTAGAAGATATAGCACTAATGTCTACTTAATTTTTATGGTCAATGATTTGCATGGTTTTAAGTTTTTATAGATGTTTCAATAATATTTGTATAAATAATGACATTTTGTAGAATTTTGTTTCACTTTTAGAAGCCTAAGGGAACATCTAAACTCATATATTAGTGAAATCTTACATGTAAAAGTTTATTTTAGTGCAAAATAAAGAACTCACTATTTTTTCTAATCATTTTTCATTGGGTTTTTGTAGATATGTTTGAAGATATACTGACAACTAAACATTGCTTCTTGAAAACATTCTTATAATACATGTTCACTTATATATAAACAGAGATTTTCATTTAAAAATTTCTGAGATTTTAATAAAATTTCCTCCAAAGCACCTTCTATATAACTGTCTCCACTCTATGTAAATAATTGTTATTGCCTGCATTCATGTATGTGCAATGTATAACAAGCATGTTATAGTGTGTGTGTGTGTGTGTATATATATATATATACACACACACACACACACTATAACATGCTTGTTATACATTTTATATGTGTGTGTGCTTCAGGAATGACTTTTTGGAACTAGCAAACCAATTTGTTTGCTCTTCCCTGGGGAAGACTACTTCTCACACTACAAAGTATCCTCAGCTTCCTATAGTTCTCTCTGTAGGTTTGAGGCCTTAAATGATTTTCCCATTCATTTTAGCAAATTTTTTATACCTGCAAAAACAAAAGACCACCAAGAAGAATTTACTATAACATTTAATTATTTTAAGAACTGTTTGAAAGGTTTATTTATTTCACAGATTTTTCAATTTAATGCATGTATATTTAAAACCTTCAAAACTCCTGACACATATGTGGCAGATGTGCAGCTTAGTCTAAGCATGAGTTCACCAATAACTGGAGGAGAGCCACCCTCTTAAGACTGTTGCATGTCTGTGAATTCTGATCCCAAGCAAGGCTGCCTCTTCTGGCCTCTGAGGGAAAGGATACACCTAACCCTGCAGAGACTTAAGGTTCTAAGATCAGGGCGGTACCCAGGGTGGCCCCACTCTCTCCAAGGAGAAGAGGAGGAGAGATTGGAAGAGGAAGACTGTTGAGTGGGGAGACTGGGAGGGGGCAGGGTTTAGAATTTTTAACAAATAAATTGATTAATTTAAAAATCTTCCATGAGATTAGATAACCATGTATCCACACAGAAAATATTTCTGTTATAATATTCCTGGTTTCTCCATTGGTGTTTGCTAAAATGTATGAATTTGCTCCCACTTAGAAACATATCTTTCACTACAATATGCTTACTTACTTAATTCATGATCTATTTGATTGGCCTTCTTAGCCTCCGAAGTATTAATTATCTTTGCCTTCACTCATCTTACTCATTTTCACCTCAACAGTTTCTCTCACATATTTTTTTTTAATTCTCATGGCATCAAATTAACACACTGAAGTAGACAACTCAGTGCTATTTGGGTCATTCATGCTATACCAAACTGACCTATCTAAATAGCTACAAAATTGTCTCCGAATCATAAAAGAAAACTCAAACTCAATACTCATTTAGCAGTTGCTTCCTATTTAGCTTTTCCTTCTGCATTTACATTTATCCTGAAGGGTTAGCATCGATGATATTATATACATTGTGAGTTATGTCAAACATATTTAATATAATATGTGCTCCAGGTACGTCATTGCTGCAGCACACACTATCAAATTTCTGGGTGATAAATATATATAATATATGAATAATGCACATATTTATCACATAAAATAGCTACATAGCAATTGCTTATCATGTGTATGTGTGTTTGTGTGTGTGTGTTTTTGCATATACATTTTCAATTCTGTGAGTTGGATATCTTAGAGGAAGTTTGGATAATATGTGAATTCTATATTTAACATTTAAACAATTTTTAAGCTGTTTTCTTTACAGTGTCAATTTTATTTCCTACCAGTAATATCTCTATGCCCTTGCTATTTTGATAATTTCTGTATCACGGATCTATTATTTCAACAATTTAAAGAATTCATTTAAGTTGTAATTTTTTAAGAAGATTCATGTTTCTTGAAACCAAAAAGATGTTATATAAAATTATGTTTCTAATGATAACTCTCCTTTAAGTGTTATGTTCTTTTAAATTTATAAACCAACTATTCTTTTTTTACTGAATTTATTTTTTTTAATCAATGGTGGACATTGAAAGATAGTCTCAAATGGCACAAAATCTATCATCATTTTATTATCTTTGAGAGTTTATCCTTCAATTTTAGCACATTTCAAATTAGTTATTTTTAATTGCCCATTCAGTAATTCATCACACAAACAAACTTGATAGGAAAATAACTCTGTGCTTCTGCAATAATGCAGCCACTGTAGTTTAATTGATACCCCCAAATAGACTTTTGTATCTTGATATATTTTCTTTTCTCAAATGTATCCCAAATATTAACTATGACATTAATGCTAACTTCCAACTGCATCACTAGTAGTCAGAACTAAGTGTCAAGGGATAGGAAGCTTCCTAAATGCTGCATGTACTGTTAGACTGCACTTGGTTTGGGACCATCTGTTTATCTCCCTATGAAAGGTCTGGATCAGCTCTAGAAAACTGCATTGCATCAGCCTCTGGATCATAATTAGCTCTGCCTTTTGCACTCTTCATTTCTAAACAGTTGCAGCAATCCTGTAGGTCTGTTTTCTGTAGTTACACTAGACCAACTGTATTCTAAGGAAAAGGATATATTTAAGACATATGTGTTTGCCATTATTCCTAGATAATTTTCACAATGTTTAAAGGGTATACTTTTCATTTTTAAAATTGCAACATTAATACATGTATTTGTAGTGATTTTTAGAGGACAATTAGGTAAAGGGTTATTAGTTTGAACTGTAAACCAATGCAACTCATTTTAGAACAATTAGGATACAAACAGACAGGGACACAAAGGTAGACACTAAATAAGAAATTTGTCATCTATAAGATATGGAGAGGGATAAAAAAACACCAAGTTCCTGAAACTTGACCTCTGTCTTCTAGTCTATAGAAATGAGAGAAAATAAATTTATGTTATTTTGATCATTCAGAGCCTGATATTTTACTACAGAAGATTCAATCTTCTCATATTCCATTTATATTGAACATTAAGCATAAGTTTCTCGAAACATTAATATAAGACTTGGAAATAGTGCATGGTAAAATACAATCAGTAGCAGTACTAACACTGTAGGATACATAATTAATATTGTATGTGTTCCAGACATAATATGTAGCACACTGACTCTCACAGTATTCGAGCTGTGGAATTATTACAATATGAAACACATGCAGATTCAAATGGGTATATGCCTGTCAAAAGTTAGAAAAAAAAGGTTGACCATGAAATGACCTTTATTGCAAGATCTTCCATTTGAATCACAGCTTCCTAGATTGGTAAAAACATCCCCTGATACCTTAGCAATGTGAATTAAAAAAAATAAACCCAAGAGCCAAGGATACTGAGTGTATTTGCAGACTTATGGGTTTACAGAATGTGCTATATTGATCACTGGGGAACAGTTGGAGAACGAAAGTAATGAGAGTGGTTGAAATTCATCAGGGAGATGGTTTTCACACCAGTGATGGGGTCAGCTTGGTAATCAGCCAGAATGTTGCAGTTCTTTTGGATCACACACTGGAAATTATGAATATAGTTTTAATTTTGTTATCTACAACTTAGAAAAAAACGTTTTGGATTTGTAAAGATGCTGAGCAGGGAGCAAATTTTACAATGAGATACAGGGATACGTGTCATTGTGTTATTTACAAATACTAGCACCTAGCATTATATCAAACAGGTAAGATGTCCCTGACCTCAGTAATTGAGAACCCAGGTATATTTGAAGTTGTTATAAATTAAGGATTGTGTGTTTTTAAAGGCAAAATTATGTGTGAGTTTGGTGTAAGTCTATGTATATGTGTATGTACATGCAAATGTTTAGGCATATGAGTGTAGAAGCCAGTGATTGACCTCAGAAGCCTTATTGAATCACAATCTATTGCATTTTAAGGCATGATCTCTCAGTGAACCTGGAGCTTATGGATTTGGCAAGAATGTCTGTGCACTGGATTCCAGGGAATCTCCTGATGCCACAGACCGAGTGCTAGCATTAAGAGGTACACATTACTACATCTTAAATTTTATGTTTGCTCTTGTGCTCTGGGGACTCTTATCACAGGAAAGTACTTCAATCACTGAGCCATCACTTCAGGCCCCAAATTTTTCAAAATTTTGAAACTATGAGTATAAAGTACACAAAGTTATAATTTTCAATTTTTAAAATTTTTTATTTGTATATGGCCTTACTCCTAGTGAAACATATTTATATGTAACTATTGAACTTTAGAGAAAAAAGGTGAAATAACTGTATAGTGTGCACTATATTTTTGTAATCTTCCATATGATATTATTCTAATTTCTTATATTTCTTTGCAAAGGATTCCCAAAACTATTCATATAGAATGCCAAGAGATCTGTGTTAAGACATATTGATACATTTGTATGGTTCATATTCTTACCCACTAATAGCTCAAATACAAGAAAATATACAAGGAAGGACTTTGAAATTAACTCACTGTCAGTACCTGTCAGCTCTGTGGATTTTGTGAGCACTTGTGACTCCTCACGAACATGTGGGTACTTGAGTGTGGTAGGTTGTGACTTCTCCAATTACTCTGTTCCTTATGTTGTTGAGAGTAGGCCTGCTATTGATCCTGAAGTTTCATGACTTGGCTAGATGGTCTGGAAACACTCAAGCATCCTCCCATCACTGCCTACGTCATGCTGATATTAGAGATAGTTACTGTTGTACCTGATATTTTCTAAGAGTGTGTTATCTGTAGCTGAATTCAGGTCCTCAAGCTTGTATCACAGACAATTTCCTCTGAGCCATCTCCCCATAAATTTTTACCATAAATTGAGGGGTTAGAAATTATTTTCTTAATTTTACCTATTAAAATATTTGTGCAGAAATTGAGACCTAAATTTTATTTCTACTTTCCTGAAATAAATTTTCTCTTCTTTTTGTGGGTGGAAAAATGTTTCAACAACTTTATTGTTTTTCTCCCATAAATTACATATCCAAGTAAAATCTTTTTTTTTAATTTAATTTACTTTTTGTTTTTACTTATTAACTTTACATCCTACTCACTGCCCTCATCCTGGTCACAACCTCCAATAATCCTTTCTGTATCCCCCTTTTCCTTCTCCTCTGAGTGGGTACGGGCCCTGTGGTTATCTCTCCAACCCTAATACTTCAAGTCTCTTGGAAACTAGGAGTTTCCTTTCCCACTGGTGCCAGACAAGTCAGCTCAGCTAGTAGAACAAAATACCCCATATACAGGCAACAGGTTTTGGGATAGACCCCCATTCCAGTTGTTCTGGACCCACATGAAGGTCAAGCTGCGTATCCGGTATATATGAGTGGGGAAGCCCAGATCCAGTCCATGCATGTCCTTTGGTTGATGGATCAGACTTTGAGAGCCCCAAAGGTCCAGGTTAGTTAACTATGTTAGTCTTCCTTTAGAATTCATTTGTCCTTTGGGCCCATAATGTAATTATTCATCCTATTCTTCCATAAGAATCCCCCCAAAATCCAATGTGTGGCTGTGGGATTCTGTGTCTATGTAAGCTGTTGGATTGAGTCTTTCAGAGGACTGCATGATCCTTTCTGAAATCATAACAGAGTATCATTAATAATGTTAGGGATTGGTGCTAGCCCATGAGATGGGTTTCAGGTTGGGCCATTCCCTCAGTCTCTTCTCCCTTCCCCATGCCTGTATGACTTTTAGACAGGATAAATTTTGGGTTGAAAGTCCTATGTGTGGGTTTTTATCACTCACTGGGCTTCCTGTATGGCTACAGAAGGTAGTAGCCTCTTCAAATTCCGTATCACCAGTATAGTGAGTCACAACTCTGATGACTCCCATTGATTCCTGAGTGCCTCTCATTTTCCAGGTCTCTGTCTTATTCTGGAGATGCCACTCAACCCCACGCCCACATCAGTTACATATTTCCATTCATTTTTTTCTTTTTTCTGTCTTTCTTTTCTTTTTTTTGGCCATCTAGCTATCTCTTTTGTCCTTCCTGACACCTGCTCCTAAACTCCCCATTCCCCTTCTCATCGCCCCTCCCTCCCTCTTCTCTCCCTCTATCTGCCTCTTCTGACAATTTTATTCCTCCTCCTATGTGAAATTCAAGGTTTCTCATGGGGCTCTTCCTTCTGGTTTAGATTCTTTGTGTCTGTAGAGTATAACACGGTACCTATATTTTATGGCTAATATCCACATATAAGTGTATACATACAATGCATGTTCTTTTGGGACTGGCATAAACTAAATTTTCAATCATCCATACAGAATTTGTTTTTAAACACTCAGTGTTAATTTAGTGTTAAATACATATGTTTAGTTTTCTGCCACACTATATTAGATTACAATGCAGTAATAAATGTTTCCTTCCTAAAAAGATGCCTACACTGGATTGATCATAAGATGCCTTCTCTAACTAAACAGAGAAGGGGGAGATGCCAGAAGCCAGGACCCTCGCCCTTACCCTCACCCCCTACCTTTCCCCACCTGCACAATGTCCTCTGAAGCTTGGCAACTGCAAGATCCTGCTTAGCAACTGCAGATAGACTCAAAGCAGAGTACTATATCATCTTAAGACTAGCAGGGAGACCATAACTCAAGCAGTGTACCATATCTTCTGAAGAACAGCAGGTAGATCATAATTCAAGGCAGTGTACCGTATAGACCATGACATGTTTCAAGGCACAGGCCAAGAAGATTTTGTACTTTTCCACCACCTGGCCCCTCTTACCCCCTCCCCTTGTAAAACATGCTATAAAAAAGCATTTAATGTTCAAAAAAAAG
The DNA here is from genome assembly GCF_004785775.1 of Grammomys surdaster. Taxonomy (NCBI): domain Eukaryota; kingdom Metazoa; phylum Chordata; class Mammalia; order Rodentia; family Muridae; genus Grammomys; species Grammomys surdaster. Next base: position 764,376 of record NW_021604641.1, on the reverse strand, counting down.
AAATTAAATAAATAAATAAATAAATAAATTATTTTAAAAAAATAAAAATAAAAAATAAAAAAAAGAAAGTGAAAAAAAAGATGCCTACACTAAAAAACCAAAACAGTTTTTAAAAGAAAATTATGAAGCATGTATTTTTTCCATTGACTACCAAAACAATAACAATTTCTTAGTTTTATGTTAGTTTTTAGGTGCTGAGGACATAAAGAGTTCAGAGAAGTGTCATAGCAGGGTGGCAAGAACATATATGAGCTTCATGGTTTCAGTTCTTCTCTAAGTTGTAGGAAGAATGATTCAATAAAATAATCAGAACTAGGCTAGTTATTGAGGGTTTCAGATTATACTGTGTACTTAAATTTTCTTAGATTAGCTAAATATGAATTGTTTTAGATAAGCTAAATGCACTCTTGATGTGTGAAAAGTAAAACAAATAGCTAAATCCATTCATCACAGCTCTGTAGGCTTGACTCGGATAGGTAACTTTTCTATGGAACATAAGCATAGCCCTCTGGAGTTAGGACCAGGCAATGCAGGCAACTTTATGATATAAGTGAAAGCTAATGTAATGATGAAGTGCAGATACTGAAACCAAGTGACACTTGAGATTTCAGTTTCAATATGAAATGGTTATTTAAATCATGTTGTTTCATTAAAAACATTCAACATTTTATATCACTTATTAAAGTGCCTTATTCAATTTATACAGGAAACTTTAGTGTCTCTTCCTGGGTAGAAATGATCAGCAGATTGCATGGTACATTTACTGGCCTCTTATAATTTTAGAAGAAATCAGAATTCCAATTCACTGTTTAATGGCTCACTACTATTTCATACTAAAATTGATGGTTTTTATATCACTGTATTGTTTTAGAATTGTGGATACGTAAAATTGTGTATTATCACTAGAGACATATTAATAATAACAAGCATCCCCAACATATCAGTGCAGATGTGAGACACAAATCTTCAGCATTTTTTCTTATTATGACTGCTATTTGTTGAAAAGAAATAATACTGTTCAATCAGGAAATACTATCATTCATTCTGAAACAGAGGGTAGAGACACAAACAAAAAAGTATATGATATGTTGATGAGAGATATACTTAATAGATGGATACACTTAATAGTGAAAGATGGATGTGTGACACGCACCCACCTCGCCAGCAAGGAAGACATGGCAACACACCAGGATCCTTCCGCAGCAAACGTTTATTCCAATGTAAAGAGGAAGACCCCAGGCCCGGAAAAGGCACTGTTTATATACCCTTGGAGCGGCCTGTCCACTTATGATTGGCTGCTTACTCGTTACCCGCCAAAACGCCCCGGGATGGGCTGTGAGTTTGGCGCACTTTTACCATAGCACATGCGCGGTTTACTTGTTTACTTGGAGGAGCACCAGATGCCAGCGCCATCTTGTAATGGCGAATGCTGTCAGCACAAGCCGCGGCTTTCTACATGGATGGATAAATAATACATAACTACAGAGATAGATGGTGGATAGATAGATGATATATAGATGATAGATAAATGATAGATAGATAGATAGATAGATAGATAGATAGATAGATAGATAGATAGATAGATAGATAGATGGAATATAAGACCTTCAACATATTCAATTCCCCATGCTTTGTTTTTAGTGGCAGCCTTTCCCCTTAGCTTTAACTGGGCTTGACATCATGTAGCATAGGCTAAGATTTAATTTGAAACCTTCCTGCTTCAACCTCCTAATCCTGGGGTTACATGATGCTGGCTATCTTGAAATTTCTTTTCGGGAAGAGAAATATCTATTTTGCTTTATAGTAGCAAATGTTTCTCAGTCTAGAACACGTATTTTCAATTATATATCACCTTTTTCTTTCCAGTTTTCCTTTTTAAAATACTGCTTTCTACAATTTCTCATTTAAAAACTTTATTGAGGTTGGTTTGGGGTATGAAAAATATATAAATTCATGGAAGAAACCATAATGCCCTTCCATTTTAACAACATGATCAGCTTTAAATTCTTACAACAAAAAGATAAGTAACATGTTTTCTAATGCTGAAAGGTTAACTATAAGAAAGTTAACTATTCTTCTATGTTTAAAAAATTATTGATAGAATTTTGAGGAAATTTATTTAGGCTATTATCAAATGATATGCAATTGGTTATAAAGCTTGGGTAGTAAACACTTTACCCACTGAGCCATCTATCTCTTTGGCTTGTGGAAATTTTGGTGTGTTAAGGTGTTGTTTTCTCTTAGTCTCTGCAACCCACAAGGAGAATGGACAGAAATAACTTCTTCATGTTGTCCTCTGACATCTAAGCACATAAAATTAGTTTTATTTATTATTTCTTATCATTGTCTCTTATTATTATTACTACTATTATTATTATCATTATATGTGTGTATGTATGTATGCTGTAGTCACTCCATGTATGAATGTCAAAGGAGAACTTTGTGAAGTCAGTTCTCTCTTTCTAGTAAAATAATTTATTTAGGGGAAGAAGCTACATGAATCCTCTCATGTTTACACTTTCTTGTTTCAGTGTATTTTAGTGAGATATCTCGCTCCTGTCAGATGAGCTGGCTGTACCTTGGTATGCTCCTAGTTTCCTTGCCAATACCTAATTTTTGTTCTTTCCTACACCACACACAGTTCTATCTTTATCCCTCTTCTGCAGTGCATATACTTGGTATTTCCAACATATTTCTACAGGCACATAACCAACAATAATATGTTCTTGACAACTGCATAAGTGATTAGGCAGACATGTGTGTGTATGTGTGTGTCTGTGTCTCTGTTTGTGTGTGTCTGTGTCTATGTGTCTTATGTTAAGAACACCTGACAGAATTATTCATTAAATTTCAAGTCATTCAAGAATTCGGGGAATGCTACATGGATAACCTGTCGTTTTCCCTGATGGATGTGTATTCCTTTACTTCTCAATCTGACAAACTTTATTAATCATTGAAGAATCCTCCACAAAGCCTTCCCTGAGTTCTCAGACACATTTTGTCTCTTTTTTTCTCCCAATCATTTTTTTAGAAAGTGAATTTACAAACACCTTGCTTTCTACCATTATCATGGTCAAAACTGAAGAGGAAGGCCTCCTGACAATTGTTACATGGTTGATAGTTACAACTGTGCCCCAGAAAGCCCTGAGTGCATTATTTATTTATGAGTGTTATTCTCAACATAAAATGAACAACTCCAGGATTGTGTTCTCAGTCTTTGACATCTTGTGCAGGTTCCTCAAAAAGTGATTTTGGCCTGGTGACAGACTGAAACACCACTTAATGATTCCTCTTCCTCAATGGGTACATTTGTATTCAATAGCAGTCTTTCTTGGTAATAGCATGCCTTCTAATGCAAATTACTTTAATTTTTAATCTAACTATTGAATATGTGAGTCAGGATGTTATGAAAAATAGACTTTGTAGGAAAGAAATTAAGGAGATCACAGATATGTAAGATACAGTGTTGAATTCTAAAACAGAAACAAACAGCACACAGGGAGGCTTATGAAGTGATAAAATGGCTTTAATGGATTTAATTAACTTACTCTATAAGAAATGAAAATTAAGGAATAATTCTTGTCTGAACTGAGCCACTAACATGGTTTTAACTGCAGACTTTATGGCCAGAAAGTCATAGAGCAGATGGTAGATTTATAGTCATTTTGTGCCTATGGGGAAGAAAGCTGGAGAAAATATAGTACATGAACTTCATGTATTTCATGAATAAGCTCAGGATACAGTGGCTAGCACATTTTCTAAACAGTGTTTTAAACTTTCCTTTATGGACTCTAATGTAAACAACATATTTTTATGCATCAAACTGAATTTGTAATAAATAAGACAACTTATTGTCTAAAAGGTTACCAAAATTTTAGTTTAATAGATAAAATACAGATCAATATTTAGAATTACTTTTTAATGTATAACTTTGAATTCAATATATACACATGCATATCTTGCAAATATGGCATAAATAGGTCCTCAGATGCTTACCTAACCACTAGATGGGTTCTAAAGGTAATAATGGCATTTACCAAGAAATCTCATAAATGACATACCTGTGATTGTTTTATTATGGAACTTGATTCCTATGACTTTATATTCAAATTATTATAAATGTATCTGTATGGTTTTTAGCATCGTGTAAGTATTACTCATGAAACTCACAATATATATCACATATGGAAAGAGACAGAGGATTTCAGTTACAAATCTATCAGCTCTCTACATTAACTGTTGATAAATGAATTTATGTTTTTCATATTGTATTGAAACATGATTTACAGAGCTGTTATTTTAATATGTCCACTCTTAGAAGAGTTTCTATCAACCAAGACAGCTGAGTGGGGACATCAAGATTCTGATTTTTTTTTTTTATTTTATTTTTATTCACTTTATATCCCTATCACAGCCCCCTTAACTCCTCTCAGGCCAGTCCTACCCTTGAAAATCATTCTTCCCCTATTGGTCCTACCCCTTCTCCTCAGGGAAGTGGATTCCCTTTTAGATACCACCCCATCCTAGGGCATCTAATCTAGTTCCATCAGATCTAGGCATATCCTCTCCCACTGAGGTCCATTCAGGAATACCAAGTATGGCTTAAGGGGATCGAATGGATGGAAACAGAGACCCAGACAGACCTTGTGGTGGTTTGAATATGCTTGGCCTAAGAAGTGGCACAATTAGAAGGTATGAGCCTATTGAAGGAAGTGTGTTATGATAGGACTGGGCTTTAAAACCCTCTTCCTAGCTGCCTGAAAGCCAGTCTTCTGTATGCAGTTGGATCAAGATTTAGAACTCTCAGCTCATCCAGCACCATGCCTATCTATAAGTTGCCATGCTTCCTGCCATGATGATAATGGACTGAACTTCAAAACTAGTAAGCCATCTCAATTAAATGTTGTCTTTTATAGAGTAGCCTTTGTCATGGTGCCTCTTTACAACAATGGAAACCTGAAGACAGCCCCTATTTGTTAGAGGAACTAATGGGCGATTCAGACTCTTGCTTTCCATCTGCAGCAGATACACTACAAAATATTTGACATCAAATTTCACCAGTCATTATGCTACAAATTCTGGTATCATGTTTTCACTTTGTATTTTTAGTTAGGACAATTAAATTTCGAATAAAAACATATCTAAGACCATGGAGAATACTTTCTGCATATTCAGTTTTGAGTCATTAAAACAAAATTTTATTTACATTTTGGAAATGCTAAGCAGATCTAGCATTTGGTGTTTTAATATTCTAATAAATCCCTTCTGAAAAGCTCTAGTTAGTTATTATTAATTATTTTTCAATATTTACATATTATGTTACACTCTAATTTATTTAAAATATATCAAAAATATGCTGAAATCTAAGTCTATATTTTTATTTCTTTTATCACATCATTTATCATTGGCAAATGATTGTTCAATTTAATGTGCTTGGAGTGTTTATCATAGCAGATTCAATGACAGTATATGCTGTGTAAATCTCTTAGAAATGGATCAAGGAAATATGAATACACTGAGAGACAGTATTTTAATGATAGCCTTGCTTTTATTATGTATTATGAATTTTTCTCTCATTATTGCAGATAAAGTTAAGTAAGCTTGATACAATAATAGACAAAAATAAATTGGGAAGTTAAATCCAAACAACATTACATAAGGTGTCCCCCTAAAAGCCACAAAGACATTGAGTCCTATTAAAATTTTGAGTAAATTTTGTGATGCTAAGTTAAACAATATAATGTCTACAGTGTATATATATTTACTTTTGGTCACATCTACAAATGCTTGCATTGGTTGCCATTTCTTGATTATTTGAAATTCTCCATTCCTCCTTGCCTTCAATATACATGTTTTTATATTATTAAATTATAAAATACCATCTATTCAAAAAATTACTTGAAGTTGTAGCTAGAGCAACAAAACAATGGAAGGAGATCAAGGGGATACAAGTAGGAAAGGAAGAGGTGAAAGTATTGCAGACACAATGACAGTATGTATATGACCTCCTAAATTCTAGTAGAAACTCCTACAGCTGATAAACACCTTCAGTGAAGTGGCTGGATAAGGATGTTGACTTGTAGCTGCTCACATTTGACAGCTTCTGGCAGGGGTATAAGTTGGAAGGAGTTTTCTTTAAGAGGCTGGCCATCATGTTTTTGATCATGCTCCAATGAGTATATGAGTAACAAAAATTGGACTTCTTCTTCTAATTGTTTGATAGTTTTGTTTTTCCTTCTTTTTGTAGGAGAGGTCACAAGGTTGAGATTTTAGAACTGGAATCGTGATTGGAGTTTATGATGTGAAATTCTCAAATAATAAAATATTACGTAAGGAAGTATCATGATCACTGATTTCAAGCTACATTACTACAGAGCAATAGTAATAAAAACAACATGGTGTATTTATAAAAGTAGAGATGTTGATCAATGGAATCTAATTGTAGAACCAGATTTAAATACACACAACTTTGACATCTGACTTTTTTTTATTGGATATTTTATTTACATTTCATATGTTGCTTCTATACTGCGAAACAAAACTGATAGGACAAAATTTTAGCCTACAGAATGGAAACATATTTTCACCAACTTCCCATCAACTATTGGACCAATATCCAAATACATAAATAATTCAAGAAATGCAATATCAACAAACCAAATATTCCAATTAATAATAAGGTATAGACTTAAACAGAGAACTCTCAATAGAGGAAAATAATATGACTGAAAAACATTTAAAGAAATATTCAACATCCTTAGCCATCAGGAAAATACCTATCAAAATTATGAGATTCTATCTAAATGTGATCAGAATGATGAAGAACAAGAACACAAAAGATTGCTCATGCTGGCTAGGAGCCAGGGAAACACTCCTCCATTACTGGTGGGGGTGCAAACTTGTAAAGTCAGTATGGAAATGAATCTGGCAGTTCCTTAGAAAATTGAGAATTGGTCTATCTTAAGATGCAGCTATGACAAGATCTTAGGCATATACCAAAGGACACCCCATCCTATGACAAGGATACTATATTCTTATGGCTTTATTCATAATGGCCAGAAACTGAAAATGACATAGATATGTCAAAACCTCACCCAAAACATGACTAAAGGAAATGTGGTAAATTTACACAATGAAGTATTGCTTAGAAAAGGAGAAGAAAATGGCATAGTGAAATTTGCAGCAAATGAGCTTAACTAGGAAAAAAAGTATACATAGTAAGAAAAACCAGATCAAGAAAGACAAATATAATATGTACTCACTTGTAAATGGATATTAGCTATTAAGGAAAAAAATGATCACAATATAATCTATAGACCAATAGAAGTTAAATAAAGGGGTAAGGTCTAGTGAGAATGCATAGCTTTCCCTAGGAATGGGGCAATAGATTATTAGCTGTTGTGAGTAGACTGGGGCTGGGTTGTGATGGAGTCAGATAGGATCAGGTCAGGGAAGGAAGGAGCAAGGGAGAGAGAACACTGGGAGAGGTAACTGAAATTGGTTGACATTTAGTGGGAAATATGGAAACATAGTATACAAGTAGTGGATATTTATTCTCCAGAAGATTTTTAATATACTACACTATTAGATAGTTTGCATAGAAAATAATCCTTAACTTTAACATTAATTTTATTATTAATATGACAAGGGCTATGACACTAATCTTGTTAACATCATCCTATCATTTTTGGTACATTCTTGAAGTCATAGTACAGCCTTCTCAAAGTAATAGACTGAAACCAAAACAGTAAAGCAACATGTATCTTGAAAACTATATTATGCGTACTCTCCAGGTATAAGCACACACATTAAGAAGTCATATCTTCTTTTAACACTAGATAATAAATTATTGGTTTGTTAACTCTTAATTTTTAATAATTGATTAATTTCTTATATTCCATTCACAAATGATTGTTGGATGTTATTTACTTTTTTCTTTTTACATTATAAATGATTTATACATAATAATAGTGCTCACTACAGTTTTTACTTAGCATTGAACTTGTGAACCTTACCCTATTCTTGTGTTGCTATATGCTACCTCTGTTCTCTGCTATACATTGTTCCACAAAATACATACACACACACACACACACAGGCATACATACACACACACACACACACACACACACACATCTTTTAGTTATCTCATGATAATAAAATACTGTTTTATTTCTTTAGTATCAAGTATTGTAATAAAATTAGTGCAAGTTTATTAACTATGACTCATACACTTGTCCAAGATTATACATGAGGCACATTGGTTACCAAACATTTTTCAGGTTTTACTTTAAGAATCAGAAGGTATTGATTGGCCTGTGATAGAATTACGTGTTAGTATATTAAATCTGATTATCATATGGAAATATGATAAAAGAGCGTAAATAAGTTACCAGTAAAAAAAACCTTGGAACTATTTCTTAAAGACTCAAGATATGATTAACAGTATAAGTAACACACTTGGAAATAATGACAGCTTCCTGCTTTAGATCTATCATTCAGTCCTAAATCAGTGATGGCCAAGGTCTAATTAGAACAGGTTTTCAGAAGGGCAGGGGGATATCTCTGGAGGATGGAGACAGGATGGCCACTTTATGATGGTCTGAAGAAAAGTAAGAAAAAAAAATGATCCAGGTTACAGACCATATGTTGACATCCTCACTCCCAAAGTGGTGGTTAGACAGCCAGGCAGTTGGGAGCTGTCTGGGTCATAAGGGTGGACTCCTTATAGAGACAGCAGTGAAGTCTCTTCAAGGCCTCATGCCCTTCTCCGTATGAGGAATTAGTGAGAACAGGCATGAATTAACCAGCAACAGCAACCAAATAAATGGGGCTTTTTTTGTTGTTGTTTTTTATGGTTTTGGTTTTTATCTACCTTGTCCTCTACGTCTCGAGCACTGTGAGAATCATTTTATCTTAATGGAAAGAATCAATAAAATATCATAACATTTTGAAAGAACGTTATTTCTATCCTGGACACACAGCGATTTTATTTACCATTAACTCCCCATTCAACACAGTATTGCAAGTTTTATATATAATTTACATTGTATTACTTATTTTATCTAGTTATTAGTTATTATATATTTAAATATTCAAAACAATGGGTCATATTTATATATGCACAGGACACTTTAATTATTTAAACAATTGAGATTATAATATGAGTACATTTCTCTCTTCTATTTCCTCCTTCCCAACCCTTCTGTAAATCCTTCCTGACACTCCTTCAAATTCATTGTATTAACTATTATTACATATAAATGTATATATATGCATATTTATTTGTATATATATTCCTAAATATAACCTGCTCAGTCTTACTAATCTTGTATGTATGTTTCCAGGGTTAATCATTTGTCATTGGACAACTAATTCATGTGATTTTCCCTGAGGAAGACCATATCTCCAATGCCCACCTTTCTTAAGTTACCGATAGATTTTAATAATAGGATAGAGATTTCATTACCATTTTTCCATCTAGTTTGGCATCTTCACTGGGTATCATGCCTGCTCAGCACACATAGCATAATCAATTTGGTGAAATTTATGAGTATAACTTGTTATATTCCTAAAAGACTCAATACTGCAGGAAAGACCCTGATCCTCTACTTCCAACAATCTTTCTGACCTCTCTTCTTCAATGCTCTCTGATACCTTAGGTGTTGAGATTGCTTTGCATATGTAGCTTTTGGTATTTGACTTACAACTCTGCATTTTGATTTTTTTGTAGTATACATTGTCAGTGGCAAAAATAAGGTTCTATGATGAGAGATGAGTACTACACTTATCTGTACATATAAGGACAAATATCTGAAACTCTACCAGGTTTCAGGTTTCACATAATTTATAGAAAATTAACAATGCTCTATATAAGAGAGAGAGAGAGAGAGAGAGAGAGAGAGAGAGAGAGAGAGAGAAAGTAAGTTAGGGAGAGAGAGAGAGTGTGTGAGCTTTAGTGAACATTTGTCATCTGGGCATCTGGGCTGACTATATTCCATTCAATATCCAAAGACCCCAAACAAAATCCTCAAAATCAAGTATCAGAAGTCTGCTTTTGTGTTATTGGCCAGGGCTGTCAAACTGGTGTTGCAAATATAGAACCTACGGTTGTTGGTCTTGGTTACCACTGAGGTAGAAGGTAAGCACAAATTTTTTAAGATGCTAGGAATCTCACAAAGAGGTACCAGAGATTTCTGAGCTGTAGATGACCTAGAAGTTCACCTCCTAAGGACAGGATTTCATGATACAGGTAAGAACTGTGCAAAATTTCAACAAAGGAAGACTAAAACTATCAATAGTGCTACCCAGCTTTGACACCTGTGAACCACATCAACAACCAGCAAGACACATTAACATTTAGGGTGCACTAATATCATGCATACCTTCACAATAACAAACAACTCTATATTTGGACCTAATATCCACATAAGAAGAGAGAGACTACTACTGGTTCTAGAAACCTCACTATCTACTCAATGGTAGTGAACTCATGATTACTGGACTGCAATCTCAAAAAACATCTGCTATTATACTAAGCGAGTACAATCCCTAACAATCTATAAACAATGTATAATGGGACTGAATATTTGAAGATTTTACAATTTAAGGGAGACTACATGTTTATTGGTTTACTCTTTGTAGATTTTGTATATGTTTTAGCAGCTTGGACCAATGAGTAAAGTAGTTGAGGAAGTGAGGAAATTCTATATTCTAGATGTTTCTGTTGAAATGAGAGAGCCACAAATGGGAAAAGTATAGGAAAGATAGAGAAATAAAATGTCTCAGAAATATAAGAAAATATCATTTAACTGTATAAATTTCAACAGGTAGAATACATGAAATGTGGACAGACATAAATTATGCATTTGCTAATAATACTCATCAATGTATACAGATAGAAGGAAGCCTGCAAGAGCAAACTCATTCTGGAAACCAGCATTGTGTCTCTGATTAAATGAATGCTATGACTCTGTGTATAGACAGAGTCATACGTTCAACTGAGAAACACACAGTATAGTGCTTCAAGTATTCCATCTAGAAGTAGAGACAACTGTTTGTATTAAGAAAACAAAATACGTTCTATGGGAAAAAAAATGAAGATCCTCTTCAGAGTGTTCATGGACTTGAGCGCTATTTTGTGTGCGCAATTATTACAGATTAAACTATATAGATGAAGATATTTAGATTTATATATATTGCTGGAGGAATACAAGAAAATGAGAATCCTTAATGAAAAAGTATTATAAATGTGAAAAATAATAGAATTTAGAAGGGAAGAAATAGTGGATAGATTTTAAAGTCTGATTTAAATGAGTGAAATGATAACCATTAGAAAATAAAAAGTTACTTTTTTCCAATAGCATCTCAGTGTGCATACAAATTACTCTGAAGGGCAGACCCCATGCAAAACAGTAGATGACAGACACATAAGTGAACTCAATGACAGGTTCTTCTAGGTTCTTTGTCTAATGTAGCAGGACAGACTTACTTTTCATCTTACAGGTCCTTTGCACATATATTATCACTTTGGGTTTTGCAGTTTTTATATGAGATTTTTCTATATACAAATACGTGTTCTTTTGTAACTAAATGTGTTTCTTCTACTTTCTCTTTGTGTCTTTTTACTTTTTAAAATTATTTTGTCTGCTTTGTTCTATTCTTGTTTGCTTTAGCTCATTATTTATCATCATCATCATCATCATCATTATCATTATATTCTTGTTTGTTTTCTAGTGAGGGAGGAAAGAAGTGTAGAGATTTGGATAGGAATGGAGGTGAGGATGATCTATTTATTTGTTTATTTAATTATTTTTGAAACAGCTACAATAAATTTATTATAGTTTGCATGGAATACAAACTAACATAAGGAAAATGTGTTGGAGGTGGGAAAAAAAGAGCTAAGTGATTTGTTCAATTATGTCATGTCTAACAGGGGACCTCATAGACATCACTAAGTATTCCTAAACTCAGCTTCTATTTAAATTTTCTAGTTTATCAAATGTTTTTGAGACATGTTCTTATTTTTTTTTAAACATTGAACATTTATTTTCTGAAATCTGGTATGCTGAAATCAAGGAATTTTCATTTTGTGGTATCTCTGTCACACTTGGAAGTAACCATATTCAATTCGTATTAATTAATGGGCTCCCCTTAATGTGTGTCTCTATGTCCAAATTCTCTCTCTCTCTCTCTCTCTCTCTCTCTCTCTCTCTCTCTCTCTTCTCTCTTTTGTTCACTCTATCTTTTTTCTTTCTTTTTTTTGTTTTTTTTATTGGATGTTTTATTTACATTTCATATGTTGTCCCCTTATACCATCCACCACCTACCCAGGAACCCCCTATCCCCTCACCCCTCCTCCTTCTTCTCAATGGATGTAACCCCTACCTAAACCCCACACCCACCTCCCCACTCTCAAATTCCCACCCCCTGGGGCGTCCAGCCTTCATGAGGTCAAGGATCTCTTCTTCCACCTATGCCCAGCATGGCCCTCCACTCTTACTTATTCAGCTGAAGCCCTGAATCCCTCCCTAAGTGCTCCCAGGCTGGTGGTTTAGACCCTGGAGCTGTGGTTGGTTGGTATTGTTGTTCTCCTCATGGGGCCACAAACCCTTTCAGCTCCAATGGCCTTCACTCTAACTCCTCCATTGGGAACCCCATTATGAGTTCAATGGCTAGTTTTGAGCATCTGCCTTTGAATATGTCAAACTCATGAAGATCTCTGAGGAGACATCCATATCAGGCTCTTATCAGCATGCACTTCCTGACTTCCACATCAGCATCTACCTTTGGTGACTGCACATGGGATGGGTACTCAGGTGAAATGGTCTTCAGACGGCCCCTCCTTCAGTTTGTGTCCTTCACTTTGTCTCCATATTTGCTCCCTTGAGTATTTTGTTGCTCCTTTTAAGAAGGACTGAATCACCCCCACTTGGTCTTCCTTCTTCATGAGCTTCATGTGGCCTGTGAGTTGCATCTTGGGCATTTCAAGGTTCTGGGCTAGTATCCAATAATCAGTGAGTGAATACCATGTGTGTTCTTTTGTGATTGGCTTACTTCACTCAGGATGATAATTTCTAGTTCCATCCATTTACCTAGGAAACTCTCAAATTCATTGTTTTTAAAAGCTGAGTAATACTCCATTGTGTAAATATACCACATTTTTTGAATCCATTCCTCAGTTGAAGGACATCTGGGTTCTTTCCAGCTCCTGGCTATTATAAATAAGGCTGCTATGAACATAGTTGAGCATATGCCCTTGTTATATGTTCGAGCATCTTCTGGGTATATGCCTACGAGTGGTATAGCTGGATCCTCAGGTAATGCTATGTCCAATTTTCTGAGGAACAGCCAGACTGATTTCCAAAGTGGTTGCACCATCTTGCAGTCCCACCAACAATGGAGGAGTGTTCCTCTTTCTCCACACCCTCGCCAGCGTCTACTATCACCTGAGTTTTTAATCTTAGCCATTCTGACTGGTGTGAGATGGAATCTCAGGGTTCTTTTGATTTGCATTTCCCTGATGACTAAGGATACTGAACAGTTCCTTAGGTGCTTCTCGGCTATTCGAGTTTCCTCAGTTGAAAATTCTTTGTTAAGCTCTATACCCCAATTTTTAATAGGGTAATTTGGTTGTCTGGAGTCTAATTTCTTGAGTTCTTTGTATATATTGGATATTAGCCCTCTATCAGATGAAGGATTGGTAAAGATCTTTTCCCAATTTGTTGGTTGTCGTTTTGTCCTATTGACAGAGTCCTTTGCCTTACAGAAACTTTGCAATTTTATGAAGTCCCATTTGTCAATTCTAGAGCATATGCCATTGGTGTTCTGTTCAGGAACTTTTCCCCTGTGCCCAAGTATTCGAGGCTCTTCCCACCTTCTCTTCTATTAGTTTCAGTGTATCTGGTTTTATGTGGAGGTCCTTTATCCACTTACACTTGAGCTTTGTACCAGGGGATATGAATGGATCAATTTGCATTCTTCTACATGTTGTTCTCCAGTTGAACCAGCACCATCTGTTGAAAATGCTGTCCTTTTTCCACTGGACAGTTTTAGCTTCTTTGTCAAAGATCAAGTGATCATAGGTGTATGGGTTCATTTCTGGGTCTTCAATTCTTTTCCATTGATCTTCCTGCCTGTCTCTGTACCAATACCAAGTAGTTTTTATCACTATTGCTCTGTAGTACAGCTTGAGGTCAGGGATGGTGATTCCTTCAGAACTTCTTTTATTGTTGAGAATAGTTTTCTCTATCCTGGGTTTTTTGTTATCCCATATGAATTTGAGAATTTCCTTTTCTAACTCTGTGAAGAATTGAGTTGGGATTTTAATGGGAATTGAATTGAATCTGTATATTGCTTTTGGCAAGATGGCCATTTTTATTATATTATTCCTGCCAATCCATGAGCATGGGAGATCTTTCCATCTTCTGAGATCTTCTTCGATTTCTTTCTTCAGAGACTTGAAGTTCTTATCATACAGGTCTTTCACTTGCTTGGTTAGATTCACACCAAGGTATTTTATATTATTTGTGACTATTGTGAAGGGTGTCATTTCCCTAATTTCTTTTTCAGTCTGTTTATCTTTCATGTAGAGGAAGGCTACTGATTTGTTTGAGTTGATTTTATAACCAGCCACTTTGCTGAATTTGTTTATCATGTTTAGGAGTTCTCTGGTGGAAGTTTTGGGGTCACTTAAGTATACTATCATATCATCTGCAAATAGTGAGATTTTGACTTCTTCCTTTCCTGTTTGTATCCCTTTGACTTCTTTTTGTTGTCTAATTGCTCTGGCTAGGACTTCTAGTACTATTTTGAATAGGTAGGGGGAGAGTGGGCAGCCTTGTCTAGTCCCTGATCTTAGTGGGATTGCTTCAAGTTTCTCTCCATTTATTTTGATGTTGGATACTGATTTGCTGTAAATTGCTTTTACTATGTTTAGGTAGGGGCCTTGAATTCCTGATCTTTCCAAGACTTTTATCATGAAGGGATGTTGAATTTTGTCAAATGCTTTCTCAGCATCTAGTGAGATGATCATGTGATTTTTTCCTTGAGTTTGTTTATATAGTGGATTACATTGATGGATTTCCGAATATTGAACCATCCCTGCATTCCTGGGATAAAACCTACTTGATCATGATGGATGATTGTTTTGATGTGTGAGGATGATCTAGGAAAGGCTGAGGGAAGGAAAATCATAATCAAAATATATTGGATAAAATTCATTTCATTAAAAATAGATTAACAAAATAAAAAAATGAAATGGAGGGTAAAACTAATTGATGAATAAATCAAAATTCTAATGTTAGGTCTATATTGCACCAAAGTATTGTTTTCTATGTGTTCAGTATTAAATGACGCTAAGGCACAATCCAGAACAAATAGCTTCTTCAATGTATTACAAGATAGAAGTGATTGTATGAGTTTACCTATTGTGCGTGATTTCACACTTCATATGGCTAATTGATACAACAGAAGCCACCCACTTGCAGTAGATTACTGACATCCAAAACCTCTTATCTTTATCAATCAACTTAGCATGCTGTATCACCACTAGGAGACTGAAAAAAATAATGTTCCATATGCTAAGCTTCTTTTGGACAGCTGAATAGATGTTACATATCAAAGACGGCATCAGATGATGAAAACTCCATTAAACTTGAATTATTTGAGGAAAATCTGATCTTGGAAGTGTAAAGGTAGTCTGGAGCACAGGGATACTTGCATTACAACACATGGGGCAACAAGATGGGAAAATAGCTATCTCATACAAATTTTTTGTGAAAAGAAATAAAGGATCATCTGCTCAGTTTTCTAAAGTCTGTGCAGTTGAATAGTAAAGAAAAGGGAAATCATGGAACCCCAACTCCTGCTATTAGAATGTTTGGCAAACTTGTTCTTTTTGGTCTAATCTGGAGCAATTCAAATCCAATTGTAAAGACAATTATTTAGAAAGATAAATATTTGAAATAGGAGTTGCAAATTGCTTCCTTAATTACAGAAATAGATTTTGACAAAATAAACAGCAATAGCAACCGGGACCAAACCCTCAATGGGCTAGGATGATATGTTTGACCATTTCCCAGTTTATGGACTGAGTCCTAAGCCTTAGACAAGGTGCAGTAGTTGAAAATGGTATGTGTAGCAACTGTGTGAGATAAGACTTGGAAAAAAACTTTGCTAGTATTTATAGAGAAGATGTGGAGATGCCATTTAGGGTTGATAAAGTAGTACTGAGGTTAGGAATTGGGAAACACCTTTTGACATATTCTACTGGTAATATTTTCTTTACCTAACTGTATAATCAAGGTGGATGTAGCAGAGGAACAAGGCATATTGAATTTTCTTTCTCTTTAGGGATATTGAATGAGGCTAATATTCAGTAAAATTTAAATGCTCATACTGAATTTGAAAGTAAAACATATAATATCACCTTTGTACTGTATAGAAACTAGAGTAATCCAGAATTTTAAAAAATGGGAGATTTGACACTTAGGTAAATGTTTAGTTAGTAAAACTGTCCATTAGTTTTTAATCAGTTAGGTTTGTTAAACTTATTGTCTGGCTGACCATCCAGGCATGACATGGTGGCTAACAATAAACTACTCAGTCTTCCAAAAGTTGGTTCCTGATGATATGATAGTAGAATAGTGAGTGATAAAGACTCTTTTGGTAAGGCTCATGTCATTTAAGTGCTTAGTAATAGAAATAGTAAAATATTCAAATATTGTTACATTAGACCAAGAATGTAATAAACATCAATAGGCACTTTTTGTTACTATTTTGGACCAATATTTTTTTTTAAGGAAAATCATTATGATTCCTTTGAACGATATTCTTACTAAATATTGATACATTTTTATAGGACCTTTCTTTGTCATTAAAGACTATCAATTAAGTTTAATGTAAATGACTCTGATAATGACTTTAATGACATCAAAAGGATATTTAAATAAGAAAATACCTTTTTAATAGTTTTAAAAGGAAATTTTATATTGGGGAACAAGCCCCAGGTAAACAAGTGCATGTGTAGCTACTTAGCTGTACATATTGTCAAAAATGAAGCTTCACAAAATTTGTGTTGCTTAAATCTTATGTATCTCCCCTAACCAACAAAAAGTACATTGTCTTAGCCAAACAATGGAATCCCAAGATTTAAGATTTTACTGCTATTCAGAAACCAGCAAGAATATGTCTGTTCTCAAAACAGCTAATTCGTAAATGAAAAACAGCAAGCATTGAGAGATTTCTACTTAGAACTAAGATCAAGGTTTTTTTTTTTCCTGAGAACTATTCCCATTTTTGATCTACAGTCAATGACTCCATCATATGATCAGGCAAATAAATCTAAAAGATTCTACCAGAATATCTCATAATTAATCATAATTAATGGCAATGATCACTTGTACTTAGGGGAAAACTTTATGTTAGATATATCAATGTACACAACATAAACTAATGGCAATCTTACAAGAAATTACCATAGTGAACCATAGTTCTTTATATCATAAAAAGAAAAGAGAAAGAGAGTGAAAAACCATTGAGTTCATGAAATAAGCAAATATACAGTCTCAGATCATTTGAAGTGCCATGTGGAGAAACATTTCGTCAGAACTGTTGTGGAGACTTGTATGAAAAGCTTATAATCCAGCATGGGGCTAGAGTATGGCTAGTATATCAATACGATTTGGTCTGCTCTTGTTGCTTTAGGAGGCTGCAAATGTTTCATAACCATTACACTATAGCCTCAATTACTCTCTAAAAGAAAAAAAAACTACAAATTAAAATATGTAAAACATGACATTTTGGGTTTTTTAAATAAATAATAATCAATATTTAGATTTTTGCACAGTTATATTTTGAGGATTTCATATATGAGTACTATATTTACAAAATTCTATCCCAGACTCTCTAGCCTAAAACTATACCTGACTTCCCACACCTCCTTTCGAATTCACAACATCCTCTACTTAATTATTTTAGTTACATACACAAATACACACACACACACACACACACACACATACACAGACTTAGTTAAATAGATAGATAGATAGATAGATAGATAGATAGATAGATAGATAGATAGCCTGTGAATTCTTTAGTAATTATTGCTCTGTATTTTATTCTTGTAGTGAAAATATGAGTTGATCAAAGAAAATAATAGTATTACTACTTAAGTTACATGCTTTTTAACTTTCTGAGCAGTGGGCTTATTTAAATTTCAAAAAGGCAAGTAAAATCCTGTTGTACACAAATGTAAAACAAAGGTTCAGAATTCAAAACACACACTATGAACTCAATATAATAGGAAATATGGTGGCTGTCTGTAAGAAATTTTCTATAATTAATAACTAGAAATTACCTGGTAGCAGGTGATGTCATTACTCACTCTTATTTAATGTTAACATAATTTTTCTCCTTTCTCTGATTCAGTATCTCTAGGCAATGTTCTAAGCTTAGTTCATCTAAGCAAGTTAGAAAGAAAAATAGAATACTATGAAATTGAAATATATCAATTCACAAGCATTGGAAGACAACCATCTATCTCTATTTCACAGTAATACTTCAGACTATTTGCTTCCAAGTTTTAGAATGTGAACTTTTGTCAATATAAAATCATCATGAACATCCTATCCAGCGTCTCCTAGCGGTGGTAAAAGTATTATTCACAAAACACTATCATTGTAAAGACTATTATTATAAAAAATGTAGTTCAAATGACTAAATGTTTGAGTGACTCATAAATACTGTATGTAGAACATCAGAGAGCATACTATGACTTGTAGAAATGTGAAGATGAATCCTTAGAGAGATAGATAAGTAGATGCATGACAGATAAATAGATAAAAGCACAAATGATCAATAAGTGGTAGGAAGACAAATATATAGAAGATGGATAGATAGAAAGTAAATTAATAATCAAAGACGAATAATAGGTGATGAATGACTATCAAGTGAAAGATAATAGGCAGATGATAAGTGGATAATAGATGTCAGATATATTATAGATAGATGATAAAAGATAGAAAAATAAATCGCAAGTGATGTATAGATTATATATGATAGACAAAAAATAGGTAAATATTGATAGATGATAGGCACACAACAGAAAATGTACATTTTTATTAATCATTTTATTCATTTACATTTCAAATTATATCCCCATTCATGATTACCGCTCCACAAAACCCCCTTACCATTCCAATTTCTTCTCCCCTTTCCCTCTATGAGGGTCCTCCTCCTCCCACTCACCCACTCCCACCTCACCAATCTAGCATCTCCCTACACTGGGCATCAAGTCACCACAGGACAAAGGGCCTCCCCTCCCATTGATGTCAGATAACACCGTCTTCTGCTACATATGAAGCTGGAGCCATGGATCCCTCCAAGTACACTCTTTGGTTGATGGTTTAGTCTGTAGGAGTTCTGGATGGTCCAGTTAATTGATACTATTCTTCCTATGGAGTTGCAATTGCCTTCGGTTCCTTCAGTCTTTCCATTGGGATCCTCAGACTCAGTTAAATGGTGGGCTCCATCTGATCTGTATGGGTCAGGTGCCAACAGAAGCACTCAGAAACAGCCTTACCAGGCTCCTCTCAGCAAGTGCTTCTTGGCTTCGGCAGTAGTGAGGGAGGGTTGGTATTTGTAGATGGGATGGATCCCTAGGTCGGGCAGTCTCTGGATGGCAACAAATATTTGAAAGTAAGAGAAAGAAATGAAAGTGAATAATAAGTCATCCCTGTTGTGAAATCAACTGTAAACTGACATAATTTTAATAGTGTCTTCTGTGGTGGACATTTTCTTTGAAATAATGTCAGTGTGTCCTCAATTTATAACTATTCTTGATACTTAAATTTTATTGATTTTAAATTTTTATATCTAGTTACAGCACTATGCAATTTTATACTACAATAAAGAGGAGCAATTAATCTTCTTCCTTTCATTTACTTAGTGTAGTACACTCATTTAAAATGTGCAAAAATGAAGTAATCTGTAAGCAGCCACTGACATATGTGATTATCCAGTCCTTATTTGTTTATAGTATTGCAATAAATTTTACATACTGAAAACAAAATAAATATTTCTCTGGACATTTGTAAAAAGTTTGGATGCAAATTTAAATAAAATCCTTTTATATAGAGACAGAAGATAAGTTAAAATAAAAACATCTTGCATTGTATAAGAATAGATTGTAAATGACATTTTCTGTATCTAGTGTGATTTTATGCTTGTATAAACTGTTATTTCTTTATTCTGTAGGATGTAATTATCATCCATTATATAATTACTACTAACTGATGGAAAAAAGTCTCATTACCGAAATAGTACTGATAATTGAAAAGGCAGCTATTCTAAAATGTGGCTTTTCTAACGCTGAAAGGTGTTCAGTAGAAATGGATGTATCTTCCTGCCTCAGCAAGACTGACACTTTACCACCCAGATCCTCCTTTCTTGTGCCTTTGTTCTATTCATCTCCTGTGATCACTTCACTATGTACAACTAAAAGCTCCCAAGTGTTATCCCTCTTTATGATGCCTATAGTTGTTGAGTCAACAGTGATGCTGTTTCTAGAGATGTAAAATGAGGTCATTTCATCTTCACAATCCTTGTGATTTAAATGCCAGTTTATTAGATTGTAAATAAATCATAAGGTGACGAGAATGCAAATATCTAGTCAACTTTATGGGAAACATGACAATTTCATCTCCATGTAAACATACTATTTTTTGTAAAATTGAGATTATACAATAATACGAGAAATAGTATATTTACATGGAAATGAATTGTAAATGAATATTTACAATTTTCCAGGATGAATTCATTTATGTATTTGAAGATAAAATTCCAAATTAAAAAAAATTAATGGGGATTCTAGGCAGATTTGAACATGTATTTAAAATAATAATGAACCAGGTGGTAATTTACAAGACAGTGTAACTCGGAATTACTTTTTCTGTTGAACAAAATGATAACAACCAGATAAAATTTTTTCAGTAATTGAGATCAATAGAAGGAGAAATATTTCTAGGACATTATTCAGTGGAGGACAGTGGCTCTGACTGTGAGCTCTTGACAAAAGGCAACTTTCCCTAAAACTTCACTAGTTCTCCAGCAGGTGAATCTTGCTGCAAAGGTATCACAGATCTAGCTTAGGGCAGTTAGATCAAGATTCCACTCTCAAGTTACCAGGAGTTGGTGAAACTATATTTGCAATTCAAATCTGAGCAACATCACCCTAGAATCAGGAGGAGTCAGAAGTGAAGAAGCTCACTCTGTACCTTCAGCCCATCCTTCTGTAGGAAAGTTGCTATGCAGTCTTGATTTCTAGCAAATAACTGTGAGACACGTCAGGGGAAAAATTCAATATCACCCCAGAAAATAGATAATATCTTCATGTTTTGTGCTTATATTCTTACATATGATGAATAAGACAGCAATTTACCATATGAGAAAAAAATTCCAATGTAATCAAAAGGAAAATTAAAAGAAAATGGAGAGTTTAAATTCTACTGGAATGTTAAGAACAAATATTCAATTAATGATAAGAGATAGTTTGACCATTTATTATAACTATGTGTATGTATGTATTTGTGTGAGGAGGTATGTTCATATAAGTATAGGTAACTCTGTAGCCAATGACAGGTGTTGAATAAACTGGCATTGGAGTTTCAGGCAGTTAGGAGTTCCCTTATGTGGGTGCTGGGAACTGTGCCCTTCAACAAGAGCAGCACATGCTCTTCTTACCTCTGGAGCCATCTCTCCTCCCACATGATAAAAGCTTGATAATTAAACTCTATGTAATAGGTCTCATAAAAGGTCTTCACTAATTCAACACAAATGGGAAAGCTTGCAAGGAATTCATCACATCAGTTTTCATCTTTAGTTCTTATCACTACAAATTACTTATTGGTGACTTGAATATGCAAATCATATATAAACATAGAGGCATAGAAAATGGAAGAGCGCAGTCGCTGCCCTGAGCCGAAGCGGAGCAGGCGGAGAGATGGCCTCCCAGCCGCCACCGCCCCCCAAACCCTGGGAGACCCGCCGAATTCCTGGGGCCGGCCCAGGTCCC
Source organism: Grammomys surdaster (assembly GCF_004785775.1). NCBI lineage: Eukaryota > Metazoa > Chordata > Mammalia > Rodentia > Muridae > Grammomys > Grammomys surdaster. Next base: position 742,301 of record NW_021604641.1, on the reverse strand, counting down.
GGCCCCGGCCCCACTTTCCAATCTGCTGATTTGGGCCCTACTTTATTGACAAGACCTGGACAACCAACACTTACCCGAGTGCCCCCACCTATTCTTCCCAGGCCATCCCAGCAGACGGGGAGCAACAGTGTAAACACTTTCAGACCTGCTTACAGTTCATTTTCTTCTGGATATGGAGCCTACGGAAATTCATTTTATGGAAGCTATAGTCCTTATAGTTACGGATACAATGGTTTGGGCTTTAACCGCCTCCATATAGATGATCTTCCTCCCAGTAGGTTTGTTCAGCAAGCTGAAGAAAGCAGCAGAGGTGCATTTCAGTCCATTGAAAGTATTGTGCATGCATTTGCCTCTGTCAGCATGATGATGGATGCTACTTTTTCAGCTGTCTATAACAGTTTCAGGGCTGTATTGGATGTAGCAAATCACTTTTCCCGGTTAAAAATACACTTTACAAAGGTTTTTTCAGCCTTTGCATTAGTTAGGACTATAAGATATCTTTATAGACAGTTACAGTGGATGATGGGTTTAAGAAGAGGCTCTGAGAACAAGGACCTGTGGGCAGAAAGTGAAGGAACTGTGGCTTGCCTTGGTGCCGAGGACCAAACAACTAACTCAGCAAAATCTTGGCCAATATTCCTATTCTTTGCTGTTATTCTTGGTGGTCCTTATCTCATCTGGAAACTTCTATCTACACACAATGATGAAGTAACAGAGAACACCAACTGGGCAAGTGGTGAGGATGACCATGTAGTTGCTAGAGCAGAATACGATTTTGTTGCTGTGTCTGATGAAGAAATTTCTTTCCGTGCTGGTGATATGCTAAATTTAGCCCTCAAAGAACAACAACCCAAAGTGCGCGGTTGGCTTCTGGCTAGTCTTGACGGTCAAACAACAGGACTTAATACCTGCAAACTATGTCAAAATTCTTGGTAAAAGAAGAGGCAGAAAAACAATAGAATCGAGTACAATGCCCAAGCAACAACAGTCTGTTACCAATCCAACGTTAATTAAAGGAGTCACTTCCACCAATTCTTTGGATGACCAGGAAGCTGCCTTTGAATCTGTTTTTGTTGAAACTAGTAAGGTTTCCAGTACACCTGATTCTACAGGGAAAAATGGAGGCAAACAAGATCATTGATGTGTTTCATGTTTGCAGGCAGGTGAACAACATTTTAGAGTATTTTTTAAAATTATTTCTTACAAAGAAATTAATTTGCAGTTGAATGAAAGCATTTGCTCATGGCTGTCCCGGGCGTTCTGCTGCTAGAAGTTATGTAGTCACACGCTAGTTGCTGGTCAAGTGATCTGGCTACACTTGACTGTCTCTTGGACCATGAGGACATTTGTTTCACCTAGCTTTTAAGATTATGGAGATAGTTGTCAGCTCTATCTTATCTCAATCCCTAGGCTTATTGGAACAGTAAGTTTGATGAGCAATAGAACACACAAGTTGCCTCAGAAGGGATCATTAGTGCTTTATAAAGTTCTGAGTTAGTTGACTTGAAGTCTTCAAAAATTGAGTGATAACATCTACTTATAAGAACAGACAAAAGGCTAAATTTTTATAACCTTATAAATAAACTAAAAATTTTCTGATCTAAAAAAAAAAGAAAATGGAAGAGCAGTTTTAATTTGAAAGGGATGATGTTCTATGCTTTCTGAAATTGATTAGACTAATATCGAAAATTCTTTTTATTTAAAGAATGCTGTTACAGTGTGAAGTTGATTCTTGATCCTCCTATTACTTGATTATGAAATATAATCTTAAATATATGCCAGAATAGTTGGAGTTTTAGATGCATTTCTGCGCGTGTGTGTGTGTGTGTGTGTGTGTCTGTGTGTCTGTGTAATACACTATAGTCATCTAGAAAGAGGGAACTTTAACTGAGGAATTAATTCCTTCAGCATGGTTTGAGAGGACCCAGGTTACTGTGAGCCATAAATGAGCAGATCATTTGGATTATATAAGGCAGGTAGCTGACCCAGCCAAGGATAGAAAGTCTATAAGCAGGATTTTTCTATAGTCCCTGTCTCCATTCCTACCTCCAATTACCTGCTGAGTTCTTCCCGACTCCCCTGATTGACTATAAGCTGTAAGGCCACCTCAACTCCTTTATCCCCAGGTTTCATTTGGTAATTATATTAAGACAGTTGCAGAAAAGCAAAGTAGGGAGGTAGTTAACCATTTGTTCCTTTACTATGGAACCTTTCCATCAAGAACTGTGATACATAACCAGGATATCAAAGCTAACAGAGAAAGTGGTTCCTCAAAAACTAAGAGGGCGCTTGGAAGTTTTGTACCATACACTGGGATACCTATTCTCGGTTCCAGTGAACAGAGCAAGTGCATCTTCAGGAAAGCACAAGGGCTTGGATGGCCATGTGCTTTGAGCACACTCTGGAAATTCAGGGCACAATCACAATCAATAGTATAGATTTATGATGCTTTAATGGACTATATTTTGAGTTATTTATTAGCCAGTTTTTATTTTTCTTTAAAAAATTTTAAAAATATATTTACTTATTCAATTATACCTCAAGATGAGACACTCCTCTCCTTTTAGCCCTCCCTCACACAGATCATCTTCGCATTCCCCCCTCTGTCCCCTTTTCCATTTAGGAGGGGGGTTTCCCCCTTCTGGGTTTCACCCACACTACCCCCCACTATCCCTCCTGCCTGCACATCAATTCACTTCAGGACTAGTCACATTCTCTCCCAATGAGGCCAACAAGGTTGTCCAGTTAGTGGAACAGGATCCAAAGGTAAACAGTCAACAGATTCAGGGACAGCCCCAACTCATGTTGTTGGGAGGGGGTCCACATGAAGATAAAGCAAGTGTACATTTGCTACATGTGTGCAGAAGCCCTAGGTCCAGCCTGTGCTTGCTCTTTGGTTGGTGGCTCAGTTTCTGGCAGCCCCAATATGTCTGGGTTAGCTGACTCTGTTGGTCTTCCTGTGGACTTCCTGTCCTCTTCAAGTCCCTCAACCATTCCTCCACCTCTTCCCTAAGACTGCCTTAGCTCCATCTAATGTTTGCCTCTGGATTTCTGCATGTTTCTGTTAGTTGCTGGGTGGAGCCTATAAGAGGACAGTTGTGCTAGGCTCCTGTCTGCAAATATAACAGAGTATCATTAATAGTGTCAGGAACTGTTTCTTGCCCAAAGGATAAATATCAGTTTGGGCCAGTCATTGGGTTGGCCATTCCCTCCATTACATCTCTAAGGTTTACCTATATATCTTGTAGGTAAGTCAGCGTTTGAGTCGAAGTTGTGGGTGGGTTGCTGTCCTTATCCCTCAACTGTGAGTCCTGCCTGGTAACAGGCACTTTAGGATCCATATCACCCACTTTTTGGAGTCTCAGTAATTGTTGCCCATAAACATCCTGGGACCTTCCCCTAGCCTGTGTCACTGGCATGTCCTTAAGATTGCCCCCTCAACCCCAGCCTATTTCTGTTCTCTCTCCCTTGTTCTCCCTACACCTGACCCTTCCCGCCTGCCACTCTTTGACATGCACTTTCCAACTCAATATCTCCCTCCATCAGCTTGCAATATCTGTTTCACTTCCCCTTTTGAGAAAAACTCAATCATCACGCCTTGGAGCTTCCTTGTAATTTGGCTTCTGTGAGGTTGAATGCATTTTTAAAGTTTCCTTTATTTTTTCTTGAAATATATCAAAGTAACCATACCTATTGCTTGTATAAGGAAAGTGAAAATGAGTTATTTTCACCTTCCTCTACTAGAATAATGTTCATCTCCGTTATCTGTACTAATGGGGAGAACCAGTGGTGTGGAACATTTGGAATGCCTGATAATCATAAAGTCATGAATGCTTGCAAACAATTTATATGCCCAATAGTTTAGTAGCTTCACCTTCTCAGTAATATTTTGCTTCAGTGCACATTAAAATTAGTTTGCATTCCCTGTGTACACAGTCTAGATGATAAGGGAACATATCCAGGAAGTATGCAGTAAAGCTTCCAGCCACCCTTACAATAGATGAGAACAGAGGAGACAACCTGTGCAGTTAACACTCAATTGGCAACACATAAATCTGTTGATATGATTGCAGGTTCAGTAAGAGTGCTGTTTCTATTATTATGATCTGTGTTTCTTCTCCCCTTAATCATATTTAGAATAACTGGAGGCAACTTATGTCCACAGGCACACTATAAAATCTGATATTTATTACTGAAACAGAAACAAAACTATCTAAGAAATAATACCAGCCACCAGTCGCAATCTGATAAACATTACAGCATTAGGTAATTGATTTTTCCGTAAGTTTTTTGGGTAGATAGGGAAAAAAATACAGCTTTTTTTTAGATTAATTTTTGATAATAAAATGTTGTTTCTGTTCCTGAAATTAAATAATGACATTTAATTAGAAGCATTTAAAATCCTTAATGGTTAAGGAAATTTTACAGAAAAAGTAACATTATTAGCCAGAGGATGGTTTTGTTAAGGTACAACTTCTTAGAATCTTAATAAATGTTTTATAATACAAATTATATTTTAATTTTATTTTTATTAAAATATTTCTCCTATAACCTTTTCAAAAATCATTTTATTAAAGTCATATGAATATGATGAAACTAAAGTCTGCTGGCAGAACCAATTTTGTGAGATATAGTCTCACTCTATCTGGCCTGGAATAAACTACATGCATCAGGCTGGCCTGGATCTCCCAGAGATCCAGCTTCTGTGTTTAGGAAGCAATCTTAAAGATGTGTGCCACCACATATAGCATATTGACATCATTTTTAATTACAAGAAAATAGTGTACATGTTTTAGTACTTTGTGACTTAAAAATATCTATTTAAATTTTATTTCTATATTAAACTTGTTAATCATCAATTGTTTTCCAGTATCTGCTTTTTAGCAAATATACTCTGTTTCCACAGGCTTATATTTAATTTGGTAATTTATACTTATTTGAATTTTCCTTTCCCATAATGAATTCATATATATATATATATATATATATATATATATATATATATATTACATACATATATTTATGAATATATATGAAATCTTTTGTCATTTTATGAGTTTATATTGAATTCTAAAATTGTATTGTTACACATATTTATCTCTTCTGCATATATAACATTGGTCACATTCTACATATCACTTTCTACATATACAAATCAGGTCATCATGTGTCTGATGTGTTTTAGAGATAACTTTAAAGAGTCACTTCTTTCTACTACCATGTGAGTCCCACAAAACAATTTAAGGGGAACAACTTAGATAGAAAGTTTCTTTACCTGCTGTGTTTATTTGGCAAGATATACTTTTACTTAGAATAATATTTGAATATCATATCTTTTTAGTTTATCATTACAATTAATTGATTTCCATTGATATAACTTGGTAAATATTACTAATTAATTTGCAAATATTAATTGCAGATTTCTGATGGACCAGATTAGTACTCTTCTTAATAAGAAAAATAGTGGAAATGGGTGTAATCCCTCCATACAGTCTTCATGTTGCTTATACTTTCACAGAAAGTTGATGGCAAACAAATAGATAAATGAAAGTCAAGTCACTGGGTAATATGCTGGGAAAAATACAGAGAAGAGGTAGTCAGATAGTAAAACACAATTCATTGATTAGATAGGATTGTCAGGTATGACATGACAAGAAGGAACCTTTACCTGATAAGCTAAACTAAAAAGAGCTCAGGGATAATTGCTTGAACATTGTTCCAAAAAGAGAAAATACAAAAGACAAATGTAATTATCTGGTTTGTACCGAGAACAGAAAAAGACCAAAGATTTTGAACATAAAGTAATAGAAGGTATGATTAAAATGTACATAGAAGCTGGGATAGGACTCAGTTGAGAGAATGTTTGCCTAGATTGAGTAAGACCTGGTTTAAATGTACATTTTCCCCACAATAGGCATGAGATACATGTTTGAAATTCTGGCACATAGGAAGTAGTAAAAGGAGGATCAAAATTAGAAAGTCATCCAGGATAACATAGTGAGTTGAAGGATTACTTGGGCTACATAATACTAAAAACAATAAATGACAACAAAACAACAATAAAACAAACAATATAAAAAGTTTCAAAATAGCATTAAAATGAGTGAATTGAAATGATTATTTGAATGATAATTTAAAACAAAATTTATTTGTTACTATTTTATGTAAGTATGTTAAAATTTAAAAAAATTATTTTGGAATACAGAGTTCTGAGGCACCTTGAGATAAAATAAGGAAAATCGTTAAGAAGCCATTACAAAAATCCAATTAAGTGATGATTTAAATGTGCTGAGGTCCTAGGAGTAGAGAAAGGCAAAAAGGTTCAGATATTATAAAATTGAATTTTGTATGTAAAATTGAATTTTTCAGGATATCATCAATTATGCTATAAAAATGAGATGGAAAAAGGGAAGAAGGAAAGATAAAAGGAGGACAGAGAGGGAGAAAAGAAATCCAAAGAAAACTATGAGTTTGGCACTACCATCTTGGTAAGATACAGATTTGATTTCCTATACTGTACATGATAATAATAATAATGACAATAATAATAGTAATCATAATAATGAAAGTACATGCCCATCTGGGCTTGGGATTAGAAATTCAACTCTGGGCACTGTAAGTTTGATATGCTTTTGATTGAACTGTATGGCATATACCAACTTGAATATGATCTTTGGACAGGAGATATAAATATAAGAAATATTAACATATATGTTATTTTTGAAATAATATATTTTCTAATATTTAAATGATTGAAGTATGTATAAAATAAATTTTGATCATATCCATTCATCACTACTTTTCTTTAATTATCCATAATATCCTCATGCAATATTACTCCAATAATCATGCCTCTTTTTATAGTGCTATTATAGTGCTATTAATAACATCCTAGGTCTCATTAGTTCTGTGCATGATTGTAAGTCCATACACTGGGTTATGGAAAAACTACCTGTTACCATATCTAAGATGAAAAATGACTCTCTCTTTCTTGGCATCCATCAACTAACAATAATTCCTGAACCAGTTTTGAGGGTTCATAAACCTTCATCCTATCCATTCTGAAACTTTAATTGCTGTGATATTGTGCTGCTAGCCACAGCTGTTGTGAGTAGAAGTGGAAAGCCATTCTGTCATTTTGAGAACTAAGCCTTACTGTGATTTTTTTATTGGATATTATGCATATTTACCTTTCAATGTTATCTCCTCTCCCATTCTCCCCCAAAACCCCTTATCTCATACCCCCTCCTTCTATTTTTCGACCATCGATGTGACTCGTCTCACATCAATGTTTTGGTGTTGTCAACTTGTCTAGGACCCCCCATAATTAGACATCCAAATTCAAAACTCACATAGTTGGGATTGATCATAAGATGCCTTCTCTAACTAAACAGAGAAGGGGGAGATGCCAGAAGCCAGGACCACCCTCGCCCTTACCCTCACCCTCTACCTTTCCCCACCTGCACAATGTCCCCTGAAGCTTGGCAACTGCAAGATCCTGCTTGGCAACTGCAGATAGACTCAAAGCAGTGTACCATATCTTCTGAAGAATAGCAGGGAGACCAGAACTCAAGCAGTGTACCATATCTTCTGAAGAATAGCAGGTAGATCATAATTCAAGGCAGTGTACCGTATAGACCATGACATGTTTCAAGGCAGAGGCCAAGAAAATTCTGTACTTTTCCACCACCTGGCCCCTCTTACCCCCTCCCCTTGTAAAACATGCTATAAAAAAGCATTTCATGTTCAAAAAAATTTTTTTAAAAATAAAAAAATAATAAAAATAAATAAAAAATAAAAAATAAAAAAATAAAAAAATCACAGATAAAGGGTCTAAAAAAGAGAGAGAGAGGGAGAGATTTTACATATTTTAAACTATTTTCAAAAGTTTCTAGGAGTTGCTAATTGGTTAAGATCTTATTTTAAGCTCACCACAAAAGAATTTAAGTCTCTGTTCAATATTTTCAAGAGAGATGTAAATCCTAATTTTCCTCAACAATTAATTGACAAAAGAGAGGTAATCTCACAAAAAGTAGTAGAAGCTATTACTAATCGATATATTATATAGTCTGATTAGTTGTCGGCTGTGCTATAACAGTCCTTTGACAAAAGATTATTAATATAGATTTATATATCATTAAATAGGGTCTTCATGACTCTCTGAGTGTGGAAGGAGCGACTGTTGGTGCTTCTGTCCTGATTTTACAAGAACTCTGAAAAATTGGCTTTAAAAACAAAAGAGGGGGAACGGTACCCCCTCATAAGGAGTCCCCCTGAAATACTCTCCATCATGCCTTGTTCACTTTTATCTCTCTAAAGCTGAAAGCTCATGGCAAATCTGCTGCTTACTGCCTCTGGCACCACCGAGACCAACAAAACTTTGCCACAGATATGGGGGAAGAACCCTCTTACCCTTAAAGGGAATGGCCCAGACCCAGTTCCCCACAAGGGCAGAGGATTGATATGCCTGTTTGATACCAGAGAAGGCACAGCTAACTGGCTACCAAAAAGATTAATGAAATAAATAGATACTCCTACAAAGCCAGGCCCAACCATAAATAAGATGAATAACAATTTACATCCAGGGAAGAGAAATCTCCCTGAGAATTCCCTTCGTTTTCCTTTCTAGGTAAAAATGAATCACCCTTGATGTCTGCTGTTAGAAGTTCTAATCAAGATGCTGGCCTCCGAACTTATACTACTCAGACCTTCGAAGGACCACTGACAAGAACATCAAACATCACTAATCTGAAGAAATCCCTCGTTTCACTGTCTGTAGAGACCTCATAAAATCGCAAAGATCCTTATTGGACTTGATTTACACTATTACAACAGAAAAGGCTGTGTACAGCTCTTGATTGTATACAGCCCTTAAAGAAGAAGGTTACCTTTACATAGACAAGACAAGAAGGGTTAAAGACAGCATGAAATAGGTCAGTGAAGGCCCTGAGAAGAATCAGAGATAGAAAGAAACAGACGAATGCTGGTACAAGAATTGGTTTGCAGCTTCTCCAAGGTTGTCAACCCTATTTCCTCCCATCTTGGGACCATTATTTGGGTTATTTTTGCTTTTTCTCTTCTTGTCCCTGGCTTTCAAATAGGTGGACTAACTCTGTGATACAACAGATAAATAATTGGGTAGCAAAACCAATTCAGATACAATATCATAAGTTAGCTATGGAGGACCACGAGACTCAAGATGAGGTTGTTACTTTATACAGGGTGTTTCCAAAACCCATCTCCACCCAACCTAAAAGGGGGGGCTTCTGCCCCTAGACCAAGAAGAGAGGGGCCACCCAGAACCCCTCTGACAAGCGATCTGAATCCTTGCTTAGGCTGCAAGGCTAAGCACTGCAAGGGAATATAAATAAAAGATTAAAACATCTCTCTGAGTTCCCTGAGGGACAAGCCTGACTGCATAAGGGTTGATGGGTATGGCCCTCATGCCTCACTGGACAATGACAGGGGGACTGGATCCATTACAAGGTCCCCTTCAAATACTGGAGGTCAGGCCTCTATCCCCGCCTTCACAAGTTTACAATTTCCACAGCCCTTCTATATATAGAGAAGGGAGGAGATGTCAGGGACAGCCCTGCTTTCACACTGAAGGCCTAAAATCAGCCATAGGCCTAAAATCAGCAATAGGCCTGTCATACATGTATACTAACACCAAGTCTTGGGTCTCAGTGGAAAAACATTGAAACAGATGGCTATAAGCTAATGTAAACAGGCAACTCTTGTGGAAATTTACAAGCCTGAGTAGTCATAGACCTTGTAAATAGGTAGCCTTGGCAGACAATACCAACTTAGATAAGGACAAGTGAGTCATAGGCAGATTCATAGTGACTTGTCCCCTGAACCTTCACCCAGCCGATACCTGGTTCTGAAAGATATCTGTATTCCCCCTGAACACTCACATTCCTGTGTCATTCCCTTCCCCACATCCTGCCTTTCTGTGTTTATAACCCCTGTGTGAATGAATTACGATTTGAGAAAAAATAAATTATTAAAAAAAACCCAGCCAAATATTTAAAAAAAGGAAATCTCTACACTAAACATTAACTGAAAAAAAAAAACCCACCTCTAAGTACATGGTTTGAGTAGCACAAATCTATGGCCTGTTAGGAAGCAGTTTTACAACAGAGATAGTTAGCAAAACATTAGTTACCAATTAAGCACTTATGATTCCTTCTACCATCAGGGTTTAACCAAGTTTACACTAATAGGCAGGAAATACTAATGCTGCAACCGTTCATATATAAAATTAAAAAGACTATTGTTTATCTTCATAACCAGCATCACACCATAGCACCAGTTGACACATCTTGTCATGCAAGTTAGTAAAGCATGCAGGATCCAGCACAGAGTAAGACCAATGATACCTCTTCCCTCTGTCTACCTGCTTGTCTCGTCTTTCAGACTACATAAGCAATATATCAAAGAGTGATTTTTTTCAGACAGTCCGAGATTGATTCTCTATGTTATGCATATAAAATAAGTAGAATCTTAAGCAGCAGTTTCTTGCCAACTAGCTCTGGTGAGAGGGGGTGAACAAAAGCAATACCAGTACTTGATTTATTATGGGTGCTTCATTGGGCCTCCCTGACCAATAAGTCAAAGGAAGTATCTTATGGTTGGCACCTATATTTATTTACTAACTTATGTCTTCTGGAAACCACACTGTCTATTCATACAGAACACTTCTATTCAAACTCTATTTTATGTATGTTAATAATTTATAATGAGATTACATACTAGTATATTTCTGTAAGTTTTATTCATATATACTTACTTCGTTAACTCACCCTACCCTCACTTTCCCCCTAATCCTTTATGATCAAAACAAAAGATTGCACCTCAGAAGCTGTTTCATATTTTCAGTAAGAAGTGAACATGTCTGCTAAAATAAATACATATGTAAAAAAAGTCCCACTAATAGATTTAATGTTAGAAAATAGCTACATATATTTGAGTGTGAAGATTCTTTTCTTCAGACATAATATTCTCTTAATAGAATGTAATTTCAGACTTCATCTTAATATTTTCTACAGTCAAATTCTTAATATAAACTAGTTGTACAGACAAATAAAGAAAAATGGTAACTTTGTACAGACAGGGATTGGTTATTTACTATAAAACATCAAAACAGAGTAGTTGTAGATACTACAGCGCATACTACTGCAGGTGGACAATAGCCAATCCCTTGTTTTGAGACATTTATTCTTTGCTTACACATTCCAATTTTTTTTACTTCATTACCACACCTGATAAACGTTATGCACCTAATCTTTAATCATGAGTTTATCACAAACTTTTAAAGATATAGCATATTTATTAATACTATTTTTATTTTGTTTTTGTTTTTCAAGACAGAGTTTTCTTGTGTAGTTCTGGCTGTCTTGGAACTCACTCTATAGACAAGGCTGGCCTCGAACTTTAGAGGTCTACCTGAAATTAACTCGGAGATCTCTGCTGAGATTAAAAGTGTTCACAACCAGTGTATACAACCACTTCCTAGACCTTGAAATAACTTTTTCTACTTCATATAGGCTTTGACTGACTGTATAAATTTGCAGTTATATAAATTATCAAATTGACAAATATTTAGTAAAGGATAACCAAGACAATTTATATCTAAATATTTGGTGGATTTCTTTTTTATTAGTGGCACCTAATAACCACATACTGTTCTTAACTTTTTGACAAAAGATAACATCATGTTTTCTTTGTTACCAAAGACTATTAAACCAAAGAGACCAATATTACAAAATTGAAAAGCAAAAATTTTTTGGCAATGTGTTGGTATAGAAATATGGTTATCTTCTTTTTTACAAGTTAGATGATCTATTATATTCTCTTAGCAATCACTTTTGTTAAGAGAATACAATATGCCTTGCAAGACAGCAATCCATCCACAGTAACTCTTGTTTCCTATTCCTAACAGACATTGTAACTCAATTTTATTAGGCAAGTTTTCTGTTCTACATGTCAGCTTTTGCTAGGTGCTGTCATAGGCATTTCTGCAAGAGATACCTACAGTCATAAACTCTTATTTGTATTTTATCAAAACTCTATACTTATGTATTATTTATATTTCTATCTGTATGTCAATCTATCTGTTTATCTGTCTGTCTATCAATCATCTTTCTATTTATCATATATATATATAAATCTAATCTACCCTTTGTCTACTTTTCTGTGTTTATATCTTTTTTGCTAGCTGTCATTTTATTTTCCCATTTTCTTGTTTTTGTTTTTATAAACTTGACACATGTTGTGAAAGAGAAAACTCACTTAAAAATTGCCTACATTAGTTTTCCTATAGTCATATCTGTGGGGGCATTTTGTGAATAATGACTTATGTTGGGGTGTCCAACTCACCATACTTTGTTTAACCTGTAGGATAGTGGTCCTAAGTTGTATCAAAAAAGGAGTCTGAAACAGCCATGAGGATTAAACCTATAAGCATTATTTAAATATGACTTCTGTTTCAGTTCCTATCTCTAGCTTCTTCCGTTGAATTCCTGACCTGACTTCCTTCATAATATACTGTGATAGAACACATTGTCAAAAGAAAGAAAGAAAAAAGAAAGGAACAAAGAATGAAAGAACGAAAGAAAGGAAGGAAGGAAGGAAGGAAGGAAAGAAGGAAGGAAGGAAGGGGAGAGAGAGAGAGAGAGAGAGAGAGAGAGAGAGAGAGAGAGAGACAGACAGACAGAGAGAGACAGAGAGAGACAGAGAGACAGAGAGAGAGACAGAGAGAGAGAGAGAGAGAGAGAGAGAGAGAGAGAGAGAGAGAGAGA
>NW_021604641.1:717771-729488 GCF_004785775.1 Grammomys surdaster | reverse complement strand
AGAGAGAGAGAGAGAGAGAGAGAGAGAGAGAGAGAGAGAGAGAGAGAGAGAAAGAGGATGGACGGACCTTTGCTTCAACTTCCTTTTGAGGCATGGTGTTTTATGACAGCAATGGGATCTGTCTGATCTGTCATGTTTTATAAATCTCTTTGACAGATACAGGATAATCCATGGGGTCAATGAGAATGAGACAACCCATATAGGGAAGAGGGAGTAGCACTGAGGGTAGAAATGAAAATGCATTTCCAGAACTGTCTAATTAAATGACTTTACACTACTACACATACCTACAGACACACAGACACACACACATAGACACACACAACACACACACACACACACCGGAGTCATGTTGTAAATACTTAAACTATTCTGAAAGTCAGTTAGAGGACAGAAACGACATTTTTGACCCCAAATATACTATTTTAAACTTAAATTTAATAGATATACACACAATCCAATGGCTAATCTAGTTCTCAGAGAATTTCCTTGTTGTTTCTGGCACCTTTGGTAGGTATGGTTGTTTGAATATACTTGGCCGAAGAAATGACATTCTGGAGTTCTGGACTTGTTGGAGTAGGTGTGGCTATGTAGGAGAAAATGTGTCACTGTTGGGGTGGGCTTTGGGAGCTTCCTTCTAGCTCCCTCCTAGCTGCCTAAGGATGTTGGTCATCTCCAGTTTGTCTTCAGAACAAGATGTAGAACTCTCAGCTCCTCCTGTCCCATGCCTGCCTAGGCACTGGCATGACTCCACCTTGATGATGATGGACTGAAACTCTGAAGATGTAAGCCAGCCTCAATTAAATGTTGTAATTGTAAGGGTTACCTTGGTCATGGTGTCTGTTCACAGCAATGGAAACCTAACTAAGATGATTGGCATGCTCATGGAATGATTTAGACTTACCATTTTTTCTCAATCTAAAATTTCCAACCTTCAGCTATATTTATTTTTCTAGATCCTGAAATTTTTCTTCTTAGGCATTTGATTACCTTGTAAAACTATTTATAATATCATTGAAATAATGGACAATTAGAAATGCTTAGCCTTTAGCTGTTGAATATATTAATAATCTTCATTCTTGCATTTCATTAGTCATAACACCTGCATGTACACCTGACTCAACTATTCTATTCTTTAGTTTGTGCTGAGGCGATTCTCATGACAATAACATACAAAGATGACTGTGTATCTTAATTAGATGCCATCAGTGAGATCCACAGAACATAAAATCTTCTTAGCCTTTAAAATCTGATTCTTTTAAAATACAGTTACTTAATGATCAGATATATAAAACATCTGTTTTTGTTGTCATGAATGTTTTTGTTGTTGCTTTGTAGATAAAATAATGTAGCCACCACAATAAAAAGATTGTTCCCTTTTAACACCTACCAACTTCTAAACCAATATTTGCTTGCTTCTTGTATGTATGTTTTCAGGGGTGACGATTTGTATTGGATAATCAATTGATTAATGTGCACTTCTCTAGGGAAGACTATTTCTTAACTCAGAATTCCATCATTGCCTATAGTTTTATTGAGGACTTGAGAGGACTCCTTTGTTCATGATAATATGTCTATTGTTGTTATCCTTGTTCAGCTGATGTAGAAACATTTATGTTGGTGAGACTTTAGAGGTATAGCATAAATGTTTGATGTATTAGGAATTCCCAACCATACACACAAGCACAGGGACATATGCATACACACACACACACACACACACACACACACACACACACGTTCATATAATAACATTTTTTAAAGGCCACAAATGTAAAGGTAACCAGTTATGGGTACAATGGAAGATCTGAAGGAGGTTAAAGGAAGGAGAGGATAATGTAATCTAAAAATAAAGTTCCCAATCAATTGACAGAAGCTGGTGACCCCTGTGGTTTTATTAGGGAAAGGCTAGAAAGTGAGGAGGAGGAGGACTCTGTAGGAAGACCAGAAGTCTCAATTAACCTGGACTCCTCATATCTCTCAAACATTGGACCACCAGCCAGGCAGCATACACCAGCTGATATGAGGTGCCCAACACATATACAACAGAGGACTGTAGTGTCTGGGATCAGTTAGAGAAGATGTACCTAACCTTCAAGAGACTGGAGGCTCCAGGGTTTAGGGAGGTCTGGTGGAGTGGGAAGTAGAACATAGGGAGTAGGGGTGGGGACATCCTCGTGGAGACTGGGAGTGGGGAGGAGGTATGGGATGTGGAACAGTCAGAGGATGGAAGAGGAGTGGGATAAAATCTACATTGTAAAAAATGATTAAATAAAATTTAAAAATAAAAAAACAAAATCTGAAACTATTTCCCAAAAAAATGAAAAGCTAATGGAGCAAAAATGAATATTGATGATGGATTTATATTTATTATTTATTAGCTATTGCATTTTGTATTCATATTTTGTGTTTGTTTTATGAAGGATTCTATTGCATTATTCTCTTAAAGAACCTTGATAAAGCCACGATAGGGAACTCTATGAAAAAAACATGGCTTTAATGGATCTCAATCAGCAAAGAAGCCTTTGCATCTGGTTTAGCCTTTGGAAACTGGGATGTTTTATAACTTAATCAATAATCAATAAAACATAATCATTTATTTTGCTTATATAGCACATAATCTAAAATGTGGTACACAAACTAACACAAATGAACCATCTTACAGTTTGCAGGATACAGTATCAAGATGCTAGCAGAGTTATTTCTTTGGGGAGAATTTAATAGTTTAGAATAGGTTCCAACAGAAGGAGGGAAATGATACCCTAGAAAACGCAAGAAAGTAATCTTTCAACAAACAGTAAAGAAGATAGCCACACAAACATAATTCTACCTCTAACAACAAAAATAACAGGAACCAACAATCACTTTTCCTTAATATCTCTTAACATCAATGAACTCAATTGCTGAAATGATGACATAGACTAACAGACTGAATATTTAAACAGGACACAGAATTTTGCTGCATACTGGAATATAACCTCAGTGACAAAGACAGAAGCTACCTCAGAGTAAAAGACTGGGAAAAAACTTCCAAGCAAATAGTCCCAGGAAACAAGCTGGAGTAGCCATTCTAATATTGAATAAAATTGACTTTCATCAAAGGAAAAATCTACCAGTATGAACTATTAATTCTGCACATCTATGCTCCAAATGCAAGGGAACCCACATTTGTAAAAGAAAATTTACTAAAGCTCAAAACACACAATAATAGGAGACTTTAAGTTTCCACCCTGCTCTATGGACAGATATGGAAACACACTGAATAGAGACACAGTGAAACTAAAAGAAGTTATGAACAAAATGGATTTAACAGATATCTATAGAATACTTCATCATAAAACAAAATAATATACCTTTTTCTCAGCATCTCATAGTACCTTGACCAAAGCTGACCATATAATTAGTCACAAGACAGGCCTCAACAGATACAAGAAGATTGAAATAATCCCAGGCATCCTATCAGATCAGCACAGACTAAGCCTGGTTATCAATAACAACAAAAACATCAGAAATCCCACATACACATGGAATCTGAACAACATTCTACTCAATGATAACTTGGTCAAGGAAGAAATAAAGACATTAAAGACTTTTTAGTATTTAATGAAAATGAAGGCTCGTAATACCAAAACATATCGGACACAATGAAAGCAGTGCTGAAAGGAAAACCCATAGTTCTGAGTGCCTACAAAAAAGAAACTTGAGCCAGGCAGTGGTGGCGCTCACCTTTAATCCCAGCATTTGGGAGGCAGAGGCAGGCGGATTTATGAGTCCAAGGCTACAGAGTGAGGTCTACACAGTGAGTTCCAGGATAGCCAAGGCTATATTGAGAAACCCTATCTTGAAAAACAAAAAAAAAGAAAGAAAGAAAGAAAGAAAGGAAGGAAGGAAGGAAGGAAGGAAGGAAGGAAGGAAGGAAGGAAGGAAGGAAGAAAGAAAAGAAAAGAAAAGAAACTTGAGAGAGCATCCAATAGCAGCTTGACAGTACACCTGAAAGCTCCAGGACAAAAAGAAGCAAGTACACCCAAGAGGAGTAGACAGCAGGAAATAATCAAACTCAGGGCTGAAATCAACCAAGTAGAAATAAAAAGAACTATCCAAAGAATCAAC
Source organism: Grammomys surdaster (assembly GCF_004785775.1). Classification (NCBI taxonomy): domain Eukaryota; kingdom Metazoa; phylum Chordata; class Mammalia; order Rodentia; family Muridae; genus Grammomys; species Grammomys surdaster. Next base: position 725,378 of record NW_021604641.1, on the reverse strand, counting down.
AAAACCAGGAGATGGTTCATTGAGAAAATCAACAAAATAGATAAACCCTTAGCCACACTAACCAGAGGGTACAGAGACATTATCCAAATTAGCAAAGTCAGAAATGAAAAGGGAGACATAACAGCAGAAACTGAGGAAATTCAAAAACATCATCAGATCCTACTACAAAAGCCTATACACAACAAAACTAGAAAATCTGGATGAAATGAACAATTTTCTAGACAGATACCAGACACCAAAATTAAATCAGGATCAGAGAAACCATCTAAACATTCCCATAACCCCTAAAGAAATTGATGTGGTCATCAAAAGTCTCCCAACCGAAAAAAAGGCCTTGACCAGATGAGTTTAGTGCAAAATTTTATCAGACCTTCAAAGACCTAATACCAATACTTTTCAAAGTATTCCACAAAATAGAAACAGAAGGAACACTACCCAATTTGTTCTATAAGGGCACAGATACACTGATACCTAAACCACACATCAGAGCAATTTTCCTTATGAATCAATAGTCATATATTGAAACTAAAATACTCAATAAAATTCTCACAAATCAAATCCAAGAACACTTCAAAACAATAATTCACCATGATCAAGTAGCCTTCGCCTAAAATCTTCAATGAGAGAAAAGTGTTAAGTCAAAGCCATTTGCATACTAAAATGCTTTTCATTCCTCATGAACAGATATATTTCTACAAATACCACTGAAATTTAGGTAGCATTAAATATTTCCAATAAGAATGTTTTTATCCTTGTTTCAGATATTTAGAAATAAATGTTTTATGGCATAGGATGATAAGAAGCCAAGTTCATAGTCAACTGGATCATACTTGAAGATTTATAGCCACAAAATCTCTGAGGTTAAATGTGGAGTATATTCTAAAGATAATGCTGAATGGCAAGAAAATTGCTTCCACAGATCTTTTTAAATACCACAAACAAACATCATTTGCAAAACAACTAATACTCAATACTTTGTGATAAACCTGTTCAACATTACAGTATCTACCAATAAGACCCTCTAACTTTGATTGCTTTGATTCAAAAGTAAATAATTTTGCATGTATTGTTACTTTAAGTTCAGAAAATAAAAATAAGCTTTGTGTTCAACATTCATTGGCTAATGTGTTAGAAGCATATCTCCTATATATGGAGTTTGATTTTATTCATTTTATTTTCCAAACATGTTCTGTTTTAATAACTGAAAAATATGAGCTTGTTCATTTTTTTCTGCAAATTCTCTTGTGTAATGACAAATGTTAGCCAATCCACAAATTGTAGTAGTTATTTTTCGTACTAATAATATTAAACTCTAGAATCTATTGGCTCACAACTCCTGATTTTTATGAGTACTTCTGCTTTAGACAAATAAACCTAAGCATTTAATGATGTTCTTGCATACATAATAGATTATCAGTATTCCATTCCTGATTGAATGGAGGGGATTAGATTAGAGAATTGGGGTATATAAAAAAAAGCCAAGAGAGTTGCAAATGTTCGAGAAATCTGAAATTGAAAATAATGCATCAGTGTTGGCTGCTAGAGCCTAAGAGACAATTCATACAGCTCAGAGCCTTTGCCAAAAGCTTATGCCTGTGAATTAGTCACTATCAATACACAGGTGCTAGGTCCCATGTTACTCTTCAGGCTTGTACTCATTGACAATCAGAGCCCAGAAGAACTTTTCTACTTCTGCTTCCACACAGAAAGCAGAGATGTGGAAACTTTCTCAACTACATGTAGAGAAACACTGGAAAGAATCACAGAAAACAAGACAAATTTGAAGGAATGACAGTGAAATTGTAAAGTGAATTTGATTATCAGGTCTTAACAATATTTTCCTGTCTATATGTGTGGTTTCTGACTTTTTATATTCACAGCTGTCAGACTTTGAAGTATATTTCACTGACATGTGAAAAACAGTTTGTCCTCACTTGTCTTTAGTTTCTGGGGTGTTTTAATTGTATATAAGTTAATTATACCTTAAAGGTTTAAAACCATGATTTATTTTGATCACATTCTTCCCAATCCTCCAATTTCTCACAGATTATAACCCACCTCCCTAACTACCAACAAAAGAAAAGAAAAAGAAAAGCAAATAGGAAAACCAGTGAACAATAACAAAAGACAAAAATATAAATATCAAAATAAATAAATAAGACATTGCAAATACCAGAAGTCGATTTTGGGTTCTCCTGAGTACACATTGGCTGTGCCCTCTCATATCACTTCAATGGACAAAACTTATTTTCCTATACTTGAAGTTGACCAATTCTAAGTATCTTCTTGGTTAGAAGTGAGAAAATTAATTTCAAAAAAAAATAAAATAAAGCGAGAATCCATGCTTGCTTTCTTTTGAAAAGTACTGGGTGTTTTTGTTTGTTTGTTTGTTTTTTGTTTCTTTATTTGTTTTTGCTTGTGCTTTCTTTGAACATACTGTCATAGTATCTGTGGGTTGATACACTTATTATCACTACCTTGTTTAGATGGTGATGTTTCATTGCTGTCATCAACTCACCAACTGCCTGTGGCTCTTACAGACTTTTCTTCAGCATGTAATCCTGAGTAATGAAGAGAGGAGTTTGATGAAGACATATTATTTAGTGTTTTAGTCAGTAGAAGGGAGCTTTTAGTTTGGAACTAGCTCAATATCTTCATATCTTATGGCAGAAATAATTCTTCAGGAAAAAGGCCTTATTGGAAGGTAACTAATGACCTCGAAAATATCTTGTAGTGTTCATGAGATGGTCCATGACACCTTTTTAACCAGCTACTCAATAATATAATGAAAATGTGACATATTTACAAAATAGAAGAGTATTTAGCTTAAAGAAAAGTTTTATTATAAAATTTGAAAAAATAAACATCTCGAGTGAGGTAACACAAGCCCAGAAAGAAAAACACTGCATGTTTTCTCAGATTTGTAGATGTCAGCTTTTAAGCTTTAGAGATGTGTGGTAAAATTCAAGTGATTGCAAAGGGTAAATAGCTAGTTAAAGATTAAGTTAGGAAAAGGGAATCTCCCAGAGAATAAAGACATAGAATAGTTTCATGAAGGAATATTCAAATGAGAAATTAGAATAGGAGGATTAAGGGAGAGGAAATGACAAAGCAGAGTAAATGAGGAAATATAGCCTTTAAAAAGCTATGTGGAATCCTATTGCTGTAGAAGTGTCCTGAAAAACACACACACACATAAACACACACACACACACACACACATTTATAATATAAATATAAATAAATATAAATATATACACATAAAATAAAATATGCATGTACCAAGATAGCATATTCCAGTATTTGTTACCACAGTCCCTACGGGTTTTTATATTTTTCTCATGCAAATTGAGAGGACTGAAAGAACTTTAAAGGTTTCATGGAGTGATAATTTAATATTGCCTAGTACACTATGCAATCTGAGTTGACTGTATAATGACTACAATACTGGTGAAAAAGGCTTTCTAACTCCAGAGGAAAGAATAAATCTACTCAACAAGATGGAGACCACTCCTGACAATGCTCATGTTTTAAGCACTTGAGAGTAGCTAGATCATGCATCTAGAAAAAAAACCAATACAATTGTGCTGCTAAAGGAATGTACCAATAAAATGACTCCTAACAACGTTATATTCACAGGAATCGGCAGCTGTAGCTCTATTCACTTACAAACACAATTCACAAATCAGCAACATCAGACAGGTTGATCAAGAAGAAAAAGCAAGGTCAACTTTGCCAATCTGCCCGAGTCCACAGAAGTGGAAAGAAACTTTCTCAACACAAACAGAAGTTTTGTTTGGTGTGTTTCTCTTTATGAAGTCATGTCAAACAATGACCAAAAAATAATGGTAAGTTATCCCAATACCATGTAGTCAGTGAATGAAAGCATCAGAAAAGCCCTGTGATGACCATCAAAGAATGGCATGGCGTACCAACATCATCCAGCATCCTCCACTGTCTGTTGTGCTACATTTATATCCTTTCCATACAGTATGTGTTCTCTTAAACATCTGCTCTAGCCAAACCTCACATGCTGTTTCTCCAGGCTGCCTCCAGAAAAACACAATATATTTTCAGCAAAAAAAAAAAAAAAAAAAAAAAAACTCCTCTCATTAAACAGTTTTAAAAAATCACATGACAAAACTGAGTCTCCAAAGAAATCAAAAATTTTCATTTCAATAAAGTTAACTCAAATTCTTTGTTTCCATTAAAATTTTAAAAGATAATAGTAAACAACATTTACATTGCTAGAAGATTAAAAATGTAAAGACTAGTGCAAGTCTGGCTTTAATATGTTTTGGAACATCTTCTTCATCCATTTCTTTACCTAGTTATTGGCTGTTCTGCAGCACAATCCACATTTGGTTCATGCCCCAGTTCAACTGAGAGATGCTTTCATTTTTATATAAATTCAGACAAAATGTTTTAGTCTGTAGTGTCTAATAGGGGCACTTGTGTGTGTAACAGTGTGTGTGTGTGTGTGTGTGTGTGTGTGTGTGTGTGTGTGAGAGAGAGAGAGAGAGAGAGAGAGAGAGAGAGAGAGAGAGAGAGAGGTTTAAAGAAATAGGTTTTTATGACCTTTTCTAAATGCATGTAGTGTTATATATATATATCTCTATTCTATCCAATTCCTCTTCTACCATTCCCTTCCATTTTCCACCCAAATTCAACCCTTTCTTTTCTACTTTTATATTTTGTGCCTTATGCCACTGAGTTAAAGCTTCCTTCCATTGCAAATATGCCCACAAATCCTTATTAATTTTTGGACCTTTATGAATGTTTTATATGCAACATATATACCTAAAGACTTAAAACTAACATACACCAATGGAAGAAAACTTAATACATTTGTTTTACCCAGTTTGTCTTATCATATTTAGTGTGAGTGTTTCTAGATTCATACATTTATCAATGAATTTCAAAGTTTCATCTTACTTAGAAAATGAATAATATTCCTTTGTTTATAAACCACTTTTTTACCATGTACACATTAGTTGAGTGACATCTCAATTGTTTCAATTACTTGGGTGATATAGAGCAAATATAAACATAAAAATGTAAATATTAGTATAGTGCTATTTAGAGTCCTTTGGGTATATACACAAGAATGATAATGCTGAATTCTGTGATAAAACAATTTATATAATTTGAGGATTCAGCATACTAATTTTCATAATGATTACACCAGTTTGTCTTTGACCCATAATGAACAAATTTTCTTTCCCATATTCATGACAAGATTTGTATTCATATTTTTATATTAGCCATTCTGATTGGGGTAACATGAAATACCAAAGTTTTTTATTTGTAATTAAACAATGCTAAGGATGTTTAGAATTAAAACTATTTGATTAGATATTATAAAATTTAACAAGAAGAAAGACCCATGTATGGTGACTTCAATCCTACTTAGATGGGGAAACAAAATAATCATGGAGGCAGAGGGAGGGAGGGACTTGGGTGAAAGATGGGTAAGGGAGGGAAAAATGGGGAATGGGGCAGGATCAGGTATAGGGGGAGATAGGAAAGAAGCCCAGAGGTCCAGGAGAATAGAAATATTCTCCTGTAAAAATATACAGCAGTGTGGGGTAGGGAACAGGGGGACCAATAGAAAGTCTCAGATAGCAAGGATTTAGAAGGACCCAGTGAGGATGACAGTCAAAATACCCAACAGTGGGGAGATGGAATCTGAAGAGATCATCTCCGGTAGATAGACATGGCCCCCAGTTGAAGGATGGGACCACCCACCTATCTCAAAATTTTTAACCCAGGATTGCTTCTGTCTAAGGAAATGCAGGAATAAAAAATGAAGCAGAGACTGAAGGAAAGGCCATCCAGAGTCAGCCCAACTTTTGGATCCATTCCATGTTGCAGACATCAAATCTCCTAAATTATTGCTGATGCCAAGATGTGTTTGCTTACAAGAAACTGGCATAGTTGTCCTCTGAGAGCCTCTATTAGCACCTGACTAAGACAGTTGCAGATACTTATAGCCAACCATTGGACACCAGGGACCCCTATGGAAGAGTTAGGGGGAAGGATATAACCTCATAGGAAGAACCAACTGGACTCCTCCGAGATACCCTGGACTAAGCTACCAACCAAAGAGGATGGATACATGGAGCAGAGTTCTGCCTTGCTTGGCATCAGTGGGAGGGGATGCACTTGAACTTTCTTGAGGCTTGATGCCCCAGAAAAGGGAGGTGCTAGAGGGGTGAGGAGGGAGTGGATGAGTGTGTGGGAGTCTCACTCTTAGAGGCAAAGGAGAACTGGAATGGGGGCTCATGAGGGGTAGGACAGGAAATGGGAAAACATTTGAAATGTAAATAAAATAATTAAAAACAACAATAATAATAATAAACCTTCTTAAAATATTTTTATTACATTTCTTTCCCACCATACTCTTTATAGAGCTCTACAGTTATATTCCTCATATTTGTGTCATATAAAAAATGAAGCTATCAATATCAATTTATGTTGTCAAATATTTTTAGATATGTGGTCTTCACCTGGAATTACCAGAGGGGACACTCTTCAAATGACTCTTGCTATCTCAGCAGCAATCAAATTCTAATAGTTCTTTAATATAATAGTTCTTTAATAGTTCTAATAGTTCTAATCAAATTCTAATAGTTCTTTAATTATGGGTGGGACTTGTTGCCCAATGGAATTTGGTATGGCTTGGGCTTTACACTGGTCTTATGCATACTGTCAGAATCCTTGTGAGTCCATATTTTCAAGTCTATTACTGTGTCCCAGAAGACACTGTTTCCCATTAGTCACCCATTGTTTCTAACTCTTAGTTTTGCTATTCCTCCTCAACAACGATCTGTGAGCCTTGGGAAGTGTCATTGAAGTACATATGCTCAATTTAGTGTTAATTCCATACTCTTCTATTTTCTTCTCCTTGGTCAATTATTGGTTTCTCTGACAATCATCAGTTATTAAAAATAGACGATTCTGTGATAGGGATTGAATGATGTATTTATTTGTGGATATAATTATCTCATTTAAAATAGATATAGTATTGCATTCATTTAGCAGAATAATATGGTATTCATGGGACATCTGACCTGTCTCATTATAATTTCCTGATGATAAAAGTACAAGACATTGGTTTTCCCTTGTAGAATGAGACATAAATTGTTTTTTTTTTAATTCTTGTTTACTCTGATGATGTTGATGTGACTATTATATCCTTGAATGTGCCTATGTCAATTATTATTATAACTCACAAGGTACACAGCTGGATACTTTTCAAGTATCTAAAAGACTGCAGTCCAGTATTGTGAAATATAGCCAGTTCAGTATGAGATTAATTATTCCATACTTTGTGACTTGATTATATAATCTCTTCAAAATAAGGTCTTAAAATTATGCTCTAAATGGTAACCAAGATCACCAGTAAAAGCTGGTCATCTTTTTGGGTCTGTCTGGCTTAGATTTGCAGAGAATACAAAGTTATCAACCATTCTTAGTACTGGGCCTTTCATTTTCTAGCCTCTGCTTCTAACAGGGATAATTTTGTCCAGTTATAGGATAACTCCATTTTAACTAATCCTCTCTCTCTCTCTCTCTCTCTCTCTCTCTCTCTCTCTCTCTCTCTC
>NW_021604641.1:638412-717761 GCF_004785775.1 Grammomys surdaster | reverse complement strand
CTCTCTCTCTCTCTCTCTCTCTCTCTCTCTCTCTCTCTCTCTCTCTCTTCCTCCTCCTCCTCCTCTCTCTCTTTCCCTCTCTTTACTTCTCTATATAGACAGACAGAAATATAGATAGATATAAATATTCATGTGAATTAGAGACAGAAATCATAGAGCTCGACTTAGAGATAAAAGTAGAAATCGATGATATGGATATTGCTATATAGATGGATAGATAGATAGATAGATACATACATACATACATACATACATACATAGAGAAATAGATAGATAAGATAGAGATAGAGATAAATGATATAGAGATATGGTATTTTTCATGGTCACAAAGAAACAGGTTAGTTGTCCTGAGATGTTCTGTAGATTTTTCGGCCCTTACCTAGAGTTATGTTGAGATTATAACCATATGTGTGTGTGTGTGTGTGTGTGTGCAGGTGCATGTGTGTGTGTGAATATATATATATATATATATATATATATATATATATATATATATATATTTATATATATATGTACCATAATATATTCTAAGAAATACTTATAGTCTCTATCTCTCTATATATATACAGTCTAAGAAAACTTCTATGGAAGTAGAATGTTTTTTACATATTTTAATGATATTTAATTTTACTTATCACTCCCTACATTGCATCCCTTAACCTGTCACATATCTTAACTCAGTCTAACCATCTATTTTTGTTATTCTCTTTTATCTCACTAAAATAATGCATTCTCTTTCCCCTACTTTTAAAACCATTACTCACTGGTCCTAAGTAGTATTCTTAAATCTATGGATGTCCCGAATGAAACACATTTAACACTGACATTTAGATATTTGATAAGTAAAATGAAAAGAGGGTATGAATTAATGGTAACTGAAAAAATTATATCCTGGAATAAAAATAAACATGTATTTACAAATGTAATTATGTTAAATTCACTTAGCCTAATATTAGCTTAATATTTCAGATTTAGTGCTGGGGTAAAACTTAGCTGGGTAAATCAATTCCATGCAAGTCTGCATGCTTAAGTTTTCATGTCCTTACCTGTGTAAAAGCCAGACACAAAAGTACCAGGGGTTATAATCCTAGCATAAGTGAATGACATTAGTCAGGTGAAAAGATTCTGTAGAAAATTTCATGGGAGCCAACCTGGGTTATGTACAGATTCACCTGACAGTGGAAGAAGAAGACCTCTAATCTGGGAACCTGGGGGTAATTTGCCACTGTCAGACTTTCTGTCTTATTTATGACAGAGTGCACTCCTTTCTTCAGTTTTGTTCTCAATATACCAATAATTTCTCTTTCCAGCATTATATTATGTTTTTGTAAGTAACTATCAGTTCTTATTTCACAATCTCAAGGTCCTATTGAAAAATATAATCAACTAATATTAATTTTTATTTATGTTATGCAAGTTATGTTTTTTCTGGTATGTAGGAAAAGGAAGTTGACAGGGAAAGAAAGAGAAAAAGCAAGAGAAGAAAGAGAGAAGATACTAAAAGGCTTCAGCTCATACATTGCTGTAGGATTGCCGTCTGAAACCCACAAAGCAGGTGGTAGGTGGGAAGAAAAATCAAGTATAGCATCTGTCCTCATGCTACACAATTTCTTCGTCTTTGGGAAATCTTTGTTTACTATCCACTCAGTAACTGTATTTAACTTTCTGTATTCACCTTTATGTTAATCACATATTCAGCACTTCTTCACACCTCCTCAGACCTCTACACAGTTATGCTGAGATTGATGTGTGAATTATCTACTATTCCCCACACCTTAGGTACCTCCAGTAACAAGACAATAAATGAAATGTGTCATTGCACATTATAATTTCTATCAGATACTTTTTCATTGATTTGAGAGTATATTTGTGCATGATATCATTAGTTATCCTGCATTTTGTGACATTATACACTATTGAAAACTATTTTTTTCCTTACTTCTCAATTAAAGTACTATTTAGACAAATCTATCATCATTTCGATATCCCAAATATTTGAGTTTTGTTTTTATTTATTATAAAATTTATGTGAATGGGTTTTTATTTGCTGGTAGAAATGGGTTTTGTCTCATTAAACATAGTTAAATCATGGTATATTTTAGAGATTTAAAACACGGTTTTAATAAAAATAAATATAATTGTGAGACCATTTGTTTTGTATTTATCAGAGTTATTATTCAATTCATACTAATTTTTCAGACTTTTCAGTCAACATTTTTCCAAGTTATTAAAACAAAGTCACCATCCAACAGGCAATCAAAACAATTTATTTGGTAAGGTAGATAGCAGGAGTTTTGAAATTTTGTTTTAAAAGTTCATAATAAAGGGAGTGGCTAGTGGTTATTAATAAAACAAACAGTGCCATCTACTGACCACACTGTTCAAAAAAACCCTAACTTTAAATCACTCAGTCTTCCACTGAGAGGGTGAATATGACAGACATTCATATGATATTCTGACTCTTCCAGGAATTTTTATTTACTTCAAGGATCACTTCTAAATCTTTCATTCTGCTAGCTGAAGTGTGCTTTGCATGTACTTAAATCAAATGCTGGACACTTTACAAAATAACTGTCCTCAAGGAATAGATTTTAAAGTGTCTTTGTGTTAAAAAGTATGATACAAAAGAGAAGTATCTAAACCTTTCCCCTAACACAATTTGCATATATGGTTCAGTAAATGCAAAAATATAATAACAATTAGATCACAAAATTTCAAAAAAAAGAGGCCCTCACAATGATTGAGAAACTAAAAACATTTAGTGTGGTAATAAGTGGGTAGGTGTGAAGCATACATGATTACAGGTACAGTATGTAGAATTAGAGTGATCCTTCATCACCTTTTAATTCATGTGCAATTGCTTAGAAAAAAGAACATTGAAAACATTATAGAAAAAGAAATATTTCAGAATAACATGAATTAAATTTATTTGTATTATGAATGTGCATTGTGTGTGTGTCTTTGTGTGTGTGTGTCTTTCTGTTTTACTGTCTCTCTGTCTTCCTGCCTCTGTCTCTCTGCCTTCATCTGTATCTCCCTCCCCCCTCTTTGAGTCTATGTGTGTGTGTGTGCATATGTGTGTGTGTCCATATGTGCGTTTGTGTGTATGTGTACATATGTTATCTATGTGTGCATGTCATTGCACACATGTAGAAATCAGAGGGTAACTTGTGGGGTCATTTTTATCCTTTCACCATCTGTGTTCCCAGGTTCAAGCACAGGTCACTAGGCTTAGCATTAGGTTTCCTTACCTACTGAGCCATCTCACCCAGGTTTGTTTTATATAATCAGAAAATCATTTTCAGTGCTTAAGATTAAACTCATAGCCTTCCAGACACTTGATCTCTAGATTAATAAGCCACACCCCCAGCCTCTTGTTTAATTATTAAAGGATAGAAGCAATGATTTTCTGTGTGATTCACAAGCTGTGTTGCAAAGCATCTGGAATCAGAAAGGAAGAAAGCAAGCTTGACCTAAATGCAGCATCTCAAGGAATAAATGGCTGTGGATCCATCGACTATTGTTCAGGGAGCTACTGGCGATGTATTCCAAACCTTCTGCCAGGACTGATGCTGTCCTGCTTCTCTGAACCTGTTTCTTTTCACATCCACAGAAACAGCAACTTCAAGACACTAAACTTGGAAATTAGGCTAATGTGCAAATTTCTTATATCTTGTGTTGTCATCTCAGTGTCCTGGACCATCAATAAAAATTTTTTTCATTAGAATACTGTTTGACTAAAAACAATAGGCACTACATGGCAATCTATTATCAACACAGATTTTTATGACAACTAGAATTTTACTGATTCATTTGCTACTTTCATGGAGTCCTTCAAAGCAGTCCATAGTTGCAGTGTGCTTCTTCTGTACTACATCATGTCATGTTGGAGGTTAGAGTGTCTTTGCTTAGCAATAAATCATGAAAATAACAGCCATTGGAAACACATAGTGCTTTTTAGTCCAGTTCTAAGCATAAGAACAAGAAGTTTTTTATTATTAAAATTTTAAAATTTTATTATTTTTATCTCATGATAGAAAGATGTTGATAGAATTATAGGCCTTTACAAGAAAAAATTAAATTCACAGCTACAAGTTATTTCTGTTAATAGCTCCTCAATATGAACTTTCACTGCACTTTGATTTAATAATTTGAGAAAAGAATCTGGCTAGAGGTGATGAAAAATAACAGCCTTCCACATTCTGCAAAACAAAAGAACTTTCTTCACAAACAGTACTTAGCTTGAAATCATAGTGCTTTGTTGACAACCAAACAATTGCTAAAATGTCTGTAAGCTCATAATCTTATCTAAAGATAATAACATTGACATCTATGGCAAAAGTAGTATCAATAATGGTATAGAGAATATTTCATATAATGAAATGTCATTTTTTTAAACTTCAGTTATGTGTTGGTTCCCTATGTCTTGTGGTAGGCTGAAAAATAACCCATTAAAATATTTTACCATGATAAAGATAACCTGTAAATACTACTTAATGTGGAAAATTCCTTATGCATAAATAAGTAAACTCATTTGATAATGGTGCATTTATTTTTTTACGGAGAGTGTTCTGTATATGATAGCAAATATCTTTGGAGAAGAAAGGCAGAAGGAGATACAAAAAAGGAAGAGGACATGAACCCAGGGCAGAAGGAGATTTCTCACCTTGAAGCTTGAGTAGTATGGCCACAAAGCAAGTAAGGCTTAGCTACAAGAGGCCATCATGCTATTGTGATGCAGTGATAGATTCATCGATGTGTCCTAAAGCACGGGAGAATTCATTCCTGGTACTTCACACAACTGATTCTGTGGGAATTTGTTATCCCGGCCATGAAAAAATAATACATTCTGAATATAATCCTGGGAACTTTATGTTTCTGTAATTTAATATTCTACTTCATAATAGTATCATTTTAACACATGCTATTACTTAAACCTAACTAACCTCAAAAATACAGCCCTGAGATTTATTTTTCCTTAAATTATTTTTTTTGTTTCCACTCTTCTAGCTTTATGCAAAGTATTTCAGAACTGGAGATTGGCTGTTATTTCTATTAGAATGACTTTCCACATATGTCATAATACTCAACTCTTGCCCTATTCATTTATTAGCAGAAAGTTTTCTCCCTAATTTTATATATTTATACAATTCTATCTGCACTACATACTCTTTAGTCTGTTTAATATAATAATTGTATCCTGCTGACTTTATTTCTTTCAAAATATAATTTAAAGCTCTCACCTATTTTGTAATGTAATTAATTGCTCTGCTTATATTTTGCAAGCTTCCTGCTCTCTCTAGCATATAAGATTAATGAAGTATAAAATATTATCTCTTTGATTTGTTAATTTATTTCTGGTGCACCTAAAACAGGCTACCATTTAGTTATTTTATAGAGTTTTTATAAATTAATTTGAGGAGCATAGCTATAAACCTATTGCAATGAAATACAGATTCAGATAGCATGACTCACACTAAAATTTATTTCGACTTTCAGTTTGGATTGAAATAATATTACATTTTCAAAATTTATTCTGATTTCATATTTATAAGAAAAGAAGACCCCCTCAAACATTGCTAACTGAGCCACAGTGTATATAATCTTTGGAGCTTTTATTGGAGGACTTAGTAGAAAGTGTTCTCTACACATTGAGAAAAATGATAAGAGAATCTTCTCTTTAGTAAAATAAGATATTTTTTGTAAGAACACTTAGCTGAATGCATGTTTTCTACTGTGATCCTTAGAACTGCAAAATAGTACCTGGTACCAGGGGGAGTAAGGAAGACCATGAATGGCTTGATATTGGCATTAAGGTACAGTAGGAGAGTCACAACTGAGAACTGAGGACAGTGTGGTCTTAGAAAAGCAAAGACAGCTGGCAGAACCAGCCTAGCTATGTGGATGTCGTCGGCAGTCAGCACATAGTTTTCGATATTATTTGGATTAACATCCATAAGCCCATAATTGTTCTAACCAGAGAAAACTAATTTCTATATTTGATTACAGAATGCTTAATATGGCAATAAGAAGCATAATTTTAAAAATATTTTAACTCACTTTCAACAAACTGACCCATTTAAAGAAAATTATGTTTTACTTATTTTTGACTAGATGATGAAATGTTTCTAATTCAAAGTCAACATCATGTTAACATATTTTGAGTGTTATTTTTGGAGTACGTAGAAATTGTAACTGAATTCTATTTCTATTTCTATTTTTATTTTTACTTACATCATTAGAATTTAGTGATTAAAGATGATTCTCTCAAGGGAAGTTATAGATCACAGAGCTCTAGTTTTAATAAAAATAATTTGAGTATATTTAAAAACCAAAGCTACAGTAACATATCAGGGAATTTTCTTTATGAGGAACTCCAGAAAGTCAGAATTAAGAGTCAGTAATTAATTCTGCAGTCTTCATGGAGTCATACATCTATATATTCTTTTCCTTTTTTCACCTCTATATATATACATGCATTTTTAATTATGTGTTTTAAACTAGGAGTTAACAGTACAGTAATTAAACTTTTTATAGCTGTTTATACTGGGTAACTTCTCACACATTTATTTTCATCTGAAGATATGAACATAAAATATTGAATACAAAGTGTACTTTCAAACAAAATGTTAGTCTAAAGTTGGAATTTATGTAAATAGTTGGTGTTTGTTCCATATATAATATTAAAAAGTACCAGGAAGTTATTCAGAAATGTGTGCGTGTGTGCTCATGTGTGTATGTGTGAGTGTGCTTGCCTGTGCATGTATAACAACAATTAACTAAGAAGTCCTAGATTTGGAAAATTGCAAGTTGTACATGGAAGGATTTGTAGGGAGTTGAGGAAGGGTAAAATGATATAATCGTATTACAGTTGCAACACTAAAAAGAAAACATTCCCTCCAAAATATAATGCAGGACCATGTTGACTATGTGTAACAGTTTATGTTTAACAAAACAGGAAATAACTTGAATTTGAATTTATACAAATAGGTTTAGAAACTGTATGCACTGTAATTCCTTTCCAAAACATTACATTTGTAATATAAGAGTTTGATAAGTTGCTAAGATAAAATAATTCAGTAACTGATTAAACACTAAGTGACCAAAAGGAAAAAAAAGTAATCTTTTTTACTTAATCTTTTATTTGTTTGTTTGCTTATTTATTTAAACTCCAGATTTTATTCCCCTCCAGGTCGACCCTCTGACTATTCCACTTCACATATCTCCTCCAGAGGATGTTCCCTCCTCCACTGCCCACCAAAACAGACCTCTAAACTCCCTGGGGCCTCCAGCCTCTTGAGGGCTTAGGTGCATCTTCTCTGACTGAACCCAGACCCAGCAATCCTCTGCTGTATTTGTGTTGGGGGCCTCATAACAGCTGGTATATGCTCCCTGGTTGGTGGTTCAGTGTTTTAGGGATCTCAGGGTTCCAGGTTAATTGAGATTGCTGATATCTGCATCTGACTTTCAGCTGATTGTCTTTAGGAGGGCAGTCATGATAGGTTCCTTTTCTGAGTGCTACATAGCCTCAGTAATAGTGTCAGGTCTTAGGGTCTCCCATTGAGCTGGATCCCACTTTGGGCCTGTCGCTTGACATTCTTTTCCTCGGGCTCCTCTCAATTTCCATCCCTGGACCTCTTTCAGACAGGAATAATTATGGGTCAGAGTTTTGACTGTGGGATGGCAACTCCATCTGTCACTTGATGCCCTGTCATCCTGCTAGTGTTAGGCTCTACAAGTTCCCACTGTAAGGAATTTCATCTAAGCTCTCTCCCTTTGATTCCTGAAAATCTATCACCTCCCAGGTCTTAAAATGTTAAATGATACCAAAGGAAGAATTTAATTGTAGCTTTGTAAAATGAAGTGATTGGAGCAAAAGCAAATTTTAGATTTGGGTTTCTCATTGACTTTGGTATATAGAGCTTGAAAGACAGTTTGACTTAGGAAAATACATTGTAAATTTATGAGGATGCTTTACTCAGGATGCTTACAACATCTCTCCTATTTGTATAATGAACCAATACGTTGACCTTCCCGTTGCTAACGTTCATTAAGAATGTGAATAGCAATGTTATTGCATATTTTATTTATATGCTCATGCATTTATATTAATTTTCTTTAGAATTTTGGTCTAAAATTTGACTTTGTGATGAAGTACTGCTGAAATTTAAACATAAAGAAAGTATATTTGAATGCTAAATGACTCTAGTAAAGCCAATATCGTTCTCAAACCATATTTTTTTCAGAAATGTGGTAAAAAGGAAAACAAAGCTTCGGAACTTCCTTCCTTACTTATTTTAAGTGATCTTTAAAACGATATTTTTGTTCAGTTGCCCATTTGAGGTTGACTCAGCACCCCTTGTCAGTCAACAGGATGTATTTGTTTCTTTCATATTTTATTACAACTGTTTGTTTGTCTACATAACAGAGGCACATTTCTATAGTTTTACTTTTATTATGTGGTGATTTGCAACATAAAACCTTATTGGAAGCCTTTTAAATTAAGGAATAGTGGGAGTCCAGGAGATCATTTTCCAAAAGGAAAAACACACTAAATGCTTATTCAATATTAATTGGGCAACCCTGAAAACATATATGCAAGTGACATTATATAGACTTGCCAGGTTTTATATATAGGGAAATATACATATACTCATTAAATGCATATATACATGAAAAACAATAATAAAAAGGTTATGATTTTGAAAGAGGGAAAGAGTAATATGGGATAATATGGAGAATGGAAGAGGGGGAAATTTAATTATATTATTTTTTATAAAAGAAAAAAAGTAATCTAAAAAAGTGTGCCACACATTCTCTTTTGACTCCTGTAGTATCTTTTAAGACTTGATTGAAGTCCTTACAATTTTTTTGTCTTGTATTTTCTCCTAGTAGTGGCTTAAATGCTTTTACTATTTTCTACATATGTTCCTGACTTTCTGCATTATCCTTATTCTATTCTGCAACAACAGAGATATTCTTAGAATAGAATGAAAGGTAATATTATCTTTTATAAAAGTTGAAAGCTTTCTCCCAGCTACCACACGATATATATTTAAAATTGAAAAGTATATCCTGGTTAAGTGTCACTTTAACTGTCACATCTACACATGAAATCATTTACTGGTTCCCTATTGAGTAGTCAATCAGTTACCAGATCAACTACCTGAAATGGATGATACTCTGTTTTTGTCAAAAATAAAACATCCAGCTCTTGTACATCATTTGAAATTCTTTGGTTGCCTTTCTAAACTGTAGCACATTGCACATCACATAGCTGCCGTCATCATCATGTAATGGCAACACATGTGAAAGCATATTTAATTCCATAGTGTGATATTATACAAACCACAAGGTATAAAAGATTTTCAGAACTATACTACTGTTTGAGGAGTGTGCTCTGGGTGAAAGACGTGATTTCATCTAATAATTGGATTACGAGAAGAATATAGGATAGGAAAAACATGAGCAAACCTCTGAAATGATGATAGGGAAGATAATGTTGGAGGTGCTACTGACATTAATAATAATTTGACTGTTACTGATGATAAGAATATTGATAATTATAAAAATGTCGACAATGTTATTAATTTGATGAGGTTGGAAATGTTGGTAAATGAAGCTTGGCATAGAGGTCAGTCCAACATCATCATTGCCACTCATTCCTTCTAATCCCAGCCACCCATGCCTTCCATTCCAAATTTTTGAGATTCAAAATTGAACCACAATCTCGCATAGAAGTTTCATTTAAATAAAGCTGTATAAATGAAGTGTATGAACTGAAATAATGACTGTTATAATACATTGTGATATGTTTTTGAAACAGCTTTCATTTTTCCTTACTGTCAATGTTTATTACCTATACCCTGTAACCTTTTGTCTTAACTTTTGGTTAGTAAAATTATTTTAATTTTAGTTGCAACAGATCTTACAAAAAAGACAGGAGGTCTCTTCATTGAACTGAATTAAAGTAACTAAAATAGCATAGCTCCACTTCTTAGAATCACCTATTTCTGCTGATCCTTCCGTGTCTGCGTACATTCCCTGCAGGCTGATGGAGGATCATTTAGTAGGTGGGTAAGGCTACTGGATGATAGAGTTGTTTACATGATGAATTTAAAAACAACAAAAGACATTAAGCCACAATGCCACACTTGCAGTTCCATAATAAACCTGTTTGAAATCTTTCTGTTCTCACTTAGAAAACGTTCTTCCTGTCATTGTCCTCAATAAATCTGAGCCAACACTAGCAATTCATCCTATTCCTATATTTTTCTGAAAACATATTCTGTAAAACTCTGATCCTTACTTTCTTGTTTATCTCATTAATGCCACTTTTATTATTGCTTGCCAGAGAAGGCTTGTTGCTACATTCCTCTACAGAAACCTAGTAGGAAAGAGTGTCCCAAGAGTAGGCCAAAGAGTCAAGAGATTTCACACAACATTACTGGGAGTTTCCCCCAACCTCCCCCTCACAGAATAAAACAATCTCCCTTGAAAAAACAAAAAATAAACAACAATAACAGAACAAGAAAATAAACATATTCTGAGGACCTAGGGCAGACACATGTAGGCTCTGTGATTGATGCTTCAGTCTCTGTGAACACATGTGATCCGTGATAAGTTGGTTCTTTGGGCCACTGAATCTGATGATATCCTGAAACCTCCTGGCTCCTACAATTCTTCCTTCTCCTATTGGTGGGGTTTCCCAGTTCTGAGGGACAGGTCCCAATAGAAATCCCCACTATGTGCTCTCTCTGCATCTAATAGAAATCCCCACTATGTGCTCTCTCTGCATCTAATGTGTGCATGTAGGTATCTACATCTACTACCATCAGCTGCTGGAACAAACTTCTTTGATAACAATAGAGATAGGCACTGATCTGTGTGTATAGAAGAATATCATTAGGAAATTTTTTATTGATAATTTTTCTCTCCTAGGTCTCTGGACTATCTAGCCGCTAGTTCCTTCTCATTAAGACAGGGAATATCAGTGATACCTTTTCTACCCTTGGTTTCCAGGCGATCCAACCTCTGGTTCTTTGTCATTAAGTCAGGCAGATTTGTTAATTTATAAAACAAAACTTATGCATCTTATAATTCTTGACAAGATTTGCTTCTGTAGGTTATTGAAAGCCTATATGGGGTAGGCAAGTTACCTATCAAGTGACAAAAATTAATTTCCAGGTAGTATATTGGTATAAACCAATTATAGTTTCTACGTATATAATTGAGTAGACTAAATGATTAGATTAGCATATCAAATTGGTGCAACAAAGAGCAAAATAATGAACTTAATATATCACAATGAAAAAACCACAACAGGACCAGTCAGTCATAAAACTTGTCAACTGCTTTTGTTAAAGTCCAGAGTTGGTTGGACTTCAGTGGAAAAGAATGTAATTAGTCTTTCTAGGATTAGATGCCACAGGGTAGGGTAGTACACAAGGGTCTCTTCCTCCAGAGAAGGGTAATGGTAGGAAGGATTTGTAAGGGCTCTACTGGGAGGAGTGGGGGCAGTCTGATTGGGATGAAAAAAAAGTGAATAAGAAAATAAATTATGGCAAAAAGTCCAGAATTGTGAAGGTAAATTTAATTTTATATGAGCAAATATATATATATATATGCATATATATATATATATATATATATATAAATTATATATATATATATAATTTATTATTTATTTTTGTTTATATATTATTATTTTTGTATACATTTGTATCTGTATATCTGGTGTGCATGTTTTGATATGTGTTCATGCATGTGTTTGAAGGCACATACAAATGTGCACTCATATGTAGAGTCCACAGTTAAAATCAAATATCTTTCACAATTGCTTTCCACTTAATGATTTGAGGAAAGTTTTCTCACTGAACATAAAGATTACTGGTTTCACTAGGTAGATAGCCTGTAAATTCCAGAGATTATCCTCTTTCTGCCATCCCAGAACTGAGATTACAGATGTACTTTACCAAGCCTGGCTTTTTATATGTTCTTTTAAACTTATAATGTGTCTCCTTTTGTTCTTTGTCATGAAACTCAGTAATATCATTGCATTTCCCCATAAGGCTAGCAATGATGATGATGGTGAGGAGAAGGAGGAAGAGGAGGAAGAAGAGGAGGAGGATATACTAAGACAATGTGACACTGATATATTATTAATTTTTTTCTATTACTAATATGTAAATCTTCTAATTGATGATATGTGATTCATTGCAGAAAACAAAATAATAAGTTAACCTTGACAAGTATTTAATATTACTTCTCCCAGAATAATGATCATTTTGGAGAATGTGCACAATTTTCGTCTTATTCTACAGCTGTTTCTTGTATAAGTCACAGAGCTAAAAGTAACTTTAATGTCTGAGAACAGAAATTATGTATTATATGAATAACAATAATTTTCAGATATATTATAAGGCTAGAATTATTAATTCATATTGAATTATACTTCAAGTAAGATAGCATGGTTAACAGTTTTGAAATAAAGTACCCAACTATATCACTATATAGCATTACAGATGTTGCATATCTAGGATATCATAATTAATTATGGAAAAAGATTATTTGGTATGAATATCTTAATATTTGAACTTGATAACATTTTCCAGTATCTCATTAGCATTTAGTGATGCTAAATATTAATAAATTCATCAGTTGCCTTATGTCTTAACTTTCTGAGTTATATTTAAAATTTTTTATCTATAATATCTGGCTCTCAGGGTTCCCTCCATTCTGATGGAAGAAACTGACGAAGACAACACATTAAAAGCTGGGTGTTCTAATCACTGTCTCTGTCTCTGCCACTGTCTGTCTCTGTCTCTGTGTCTGTCTCTGTCTCTCTGTGTATGTTTATGTATGTGTGTATGTACATGTATACACACATGTGTAATATATTGCTGTAAGTCTCTGTGTTTGTTCCCATCTGGTACTGAAGGAAGCTTTCCTAATGATGGCTCATAAGACATTGATCAATAAATATAGCAGAATATTATCAGATTCATTTTAACGCTATTTATTAAGACTAGTAGTATTTGACTTTTCCTTAGATCTCTGGGCTATCAGGTTTCAACTTCTTGATCACCCAAGCAATATTGGCTATGAGTTCCATCTTGCAAAATGAATCTTCAGTCAAACCAGATGTTGGCTGGTTACTATCACAAACTTTTTGCTACTATTACCTTAGCATATTTTGCAGCCAAGACAGCATTGTAGATTAGAAGGTTTGTAGCTAGGTTTGTGTTTTATTTCTCTTTTGGTATCCTTCTGGATACCTTCCCATGCAAACAAGATGAGAATATAAGGGAGAAGGTTCTATATAGGTACCAGTTAGATCTCTCAGTGATTAATGAGTGGTTTAAGTGTTGTATTTAGCAATGGGTCCTTGTTGTCAATTTGTAAAGAGCAACCTATGGTCTTGGACACAGCATGTGTTGTTTAGGATTTTCGTGAGACCCCTGTGACCAGCCATTCAATTGGATGAAACCCAGTCCCAGTGTTGGAACCTTTGTTTGTGACAAAAGTTAACCAGCTGTGACATTGCCTCCTTCATTATTTGGAGAGTTCATTTGAATTGCCTTCAAAGGATTTAGGAAGTTTCTGCTGCACTGGGTTTCCATATCACCCCTCTCAGGCCTCTCAATTCTAGCTGTCTCCACTGGCATTCCCTCCTTTAATACTCTCTCTTCTACTCTTCTCTTGATATTCTCTGCCCTCCAACCCACAGTCAACTGTTAAAATCCACTCTATTGTCTTTTACAGGAAAATTTATATTTCCTTCCTAATCCCTTCTATACCTAACCTCTTTGAGTCTACAAATCATAGGTCGGTTATCATGTTTAATGGCTAATATCTACTTGTATGTGAATAAGTATCATTTTTATCTTTTGGGGTCTTAGGATGACTTTTTTCTAGTTCCATCCATTTACCTGAAACTTCTAGTTCTATTTTTTTTTAACATCTGAGTAAAACTCCATTGTGTAAACATACCCCATTTTCTTTATCCATTTTTCTGTCTAGGTTGTACCCAGTTTCTGGCTATTACTAATAAAGCACCAATGAACATGTTTGAACACGTGTCTTTTAGGTAGGATGAAGCATTCATTTGGTTATATTCCTAAGCATATTTTCGTTGGATCTTGAAGTAGAATGATTCTCATCTTTTGTCTGAACCACCACATTGATTTCCATTGATTCACAAGTTTGCACTTCCATAAACATTAGATGAGTGTTCTCCTTATTCTACATCCTTGCCAGCATGGGCTGCCTCTTTCATTTAGAGTTTAGTCATCCTGACAGGTGTTGTGTTGCCACACTCTGGTATGGTTTGCTAAAAGAAGAGAGGCTGGAGGTTCACAAATTAAGAATTTTTAAAATATACATACATTTTAAGTGATATCACTTTGAATATTTCCTAAAATAAGGCAATTATAAAATTAAGAGTTTTGCATTAAATCAATTATACATTTTAACATTACATAACCATAATACATAAACCATTATGCATAATAGGAACTAAATATTTAGCATATAAGTAAATTCTCATAGTTGAGTAAGCTATAAAATACCTGAAAATACCAAGACAAAAATTAATAAAATTATTATTTGACTCAAATTTTATGTGCTGGTTATTTTTAATTTGCCTGAGGAAAAGTGATTATAAAGACGATGCAATTAATTTCCATTTCTAGATGAATACTATGCATATGTAGCAAACTTTATACTTGATAGCTGTGAAGTATAAAAGAAATACCTCAATCTTTCAAACATTAAATTATATGGCAAATACTGAGCTACATATTCAGATTCTTTGTGATCCTTCTGATTATATGTACTGACTTAAATTTGACCATGGTGGCAATTGTAGATCCCAAAAGTTCTTTTGGTGGAATATGTCATTATCTTGTCAGAGCTACACAGAAATACATAAATGATTATCTCAAGAGAGGAAAAAGGAACAAGAGGCTTAAGGTATGTTTGAGTCCCAAAATCGATAGGAAATGTAAAGGTATGTTCATAAGTCAAAGCATGTACAAAACAAACACGTGGATTAAGGCTGAGTAATAAAAGAAGATTAACAGTTTTAGATTGAAAGTAAAGTTATAAGGAAAAATGAGATTTCAAGGATTTTTAAAAATTACTCAGGTCAGGGTGAACAGGAAATATAATCTTTACATCCAGTGTTGAACTGAAATATGACTTTAAATTTCAGGTGTAGCATACTCAAGTGGCTGAGTCATATATTCATGTAACAAGTTTGCAGAAGGTTCTATGTTGAGCTCATTGGTAGGGCACGTTACCAGGGTTTTTGAAAAATGGAAAGAGGTTCTAGATTGTGACACTATTTCTTTGATTTCTCAGATCATTTTCTTTTAGGATAAGTTGTTGAATGTGGAGCTACGCTGTATAATAAATTAATGAAATGAACAACATTTAAATGTGGAATGACTCCCCTATTATCAGATTTACTGAACGGTATTGGAATAACATAATAAAAGACACTGGGTTGAAAAAGAAATTATATTGTAAATAGTCAGGCTGCCTTCGGCATTTGTTGGATCAACCTGAAATAATGTCTGAGGAAATGTAAAATCTTTTAATGCATAGAAATTACTACATAGGAAGCATTTTTTCTTGCCATGCAAGCTAAGCTGTCTATTGCTGTGAGGAAAAGAAAATAATGAACTTGGAAAGTGAAATTCATATTTTCAAACTTGCCATGTCTGGGGTTTTTATATGCTGTGTTCACGAATAACTTGGGAGAAACTGGAAATGAATACTGATTAGAAATTTAATCAAACAATAATGAATTACTGTGCCATCTGAAAACAAATATCACCACACACTTTTCCCCTAAATCCATGTTTATTAATAAAAGCTAATTAAGTTCTGACTCTGATGCAAATCTCAAATGCCCACTGTGAAAGTGCCCAAAATGTGTCAAGAGACTTGCTAAAAATAATTTAATAAATAAGCAAGCAAAATATGTGTGATTTAATTTTAAGGTGTAATGAATGAACTTCTAGTTCCCTATTATTTCAAGCAGATAGACTTTTTTTTTGTCCAGCTCCTTTTTTTTAATTTATTTTTTCTCAAATCATAATTCATTCACACAGGGGTTATAGACACAGAAAGGCAGGATGTGGAGAAGGGAATGACACTGGAGTGTGGGTGATCAGGGGAAATACAGATATCATCAGAACTTGGTATCGGCTGGGTGAAGGTTCAGGGGACAAGTCACTATGACTCTGCCTATGACTCACTTGTCCTTATCTAAGTTGGTATTGTCTGCCCAGGCTACCTATTTACAAGGTCTATGACTACTCAGGCTTGTAAATTTCCAGAAAAGCTGCCTGTTTACATTAGCTTATAGCCATGTTATGAGAAAATTTGTATCCAATCTCTAATAGTCCAGTCCATTGAATACATATTGAGGACAGTGCTGTAGCCGATGTCAGGAAGACAGAAGAAATATTGAAAGTAGCAAAAAATTGTGGTCTCTTTTGGCTTTTACTCTCTGGAGCCAGAGACAACTTAATACTATGACAATAAACATGTCGGGATGTATGAGAGCACCTACGATGGATAATTTATTAAACCTATAACTTCTTTTACAATTCCTAGAGTAATTAACATTTATATATATGCTTTAACTTTTAACTGTCATTACATAAATTTGATCCAAACTCACTGCTATTCATTTGATTCCTTTGAATTATGATCACAGTTTTGAAAATTAAGAGTGAACTTCCAACCAGAGAGTGTGAATGGAACTGACTTAGGCCATCTCTGAACAAACGTAACAGTTGTTTATCTGGGTCTTCATGTGGGACTCCTAAAGCTTCAGCAGGTGCTGTCTCTCACTATGCTGCCTGCCTCTGGATTTCTTTCTCTTAACTGAGCACATCATCTAGTCTCTAAAGATGAAGATGAGCCTAGTCTTACTGCAACTTGATATGCCAAGGTTGACTGATATCCACAGGAGACCTTTCCTTTCTGAGTAAAAGGGCACAAGGAGTGGATGTAACAGGAGAGATGAGAGGGAGCAATTTGGAGGAGAGGAGGAAGGGAAAGCTGTGATCAGGATATAAAATATATAACTTAATCAATGAAACACATATATTACATCTACTTATCTTTTAATATTTGGAGATGTATCATAAGAACTTAATTTACTTTTACCCAATTTTGAAGTATTATAATTTCTAACATTATGTTTAAGTGAGACATAGTGACACATGCCCATTATGACAAGCACTTAAGAGCTAAGTCAAGTGTATTCCTATATTCTCACTAGTAATATCAGAAGATAGATATATCTGCAAGGTCTCACCAACATAACTGACCAAATGTGAGCTGGACAAGGATGACAGCCATGAACATGCCAAGGTAACGAGGCAAAAGCCTCAAACCTGCACAGAGAACTATTGGAAATGAAGGAAAGATGGAAATTAGAAAGGTGCCAAATGGTCAGCTCTGAACATTCATAGAAATAGCAGTATGTGACTGAATAGGTTATATTTAAGAATAAACATATAAAGTTAAAAGTCATCATATATTTAGAGAGAAAAGTTTTTTTAATGAAGCAACATTTGAGCCCATGTTAACAAATATTTGAATATATCAATAAACAAAATTTTTGAATAAAAAAAAGAATACATATATATGTAATCTTAGATACATTCATATATATATACATACTCATATATATGACCAGAACAGGTTTTTAAATAATATGTGTGTATGTATGTATGTATGTATGTGCATACACACATACATATATGTATATAATAACAATTAGTTAAATACAAGCTATGAATTGGAAGAAAACATGGAGGGGAAAAGTAGGAAAGTTTGAGAAAGGAGAGGGAAATGATCATTGTAATTGTATTATAATCCAGAAAATAAAAATATATAAATATAAGCCTTTAGAAATTTCATTTTAATTTTTTTATTAATCATTCCATTCATTTACATGTCATATGATATCCCCCCTTCCTGGTTACTCCTCTATAAACCCCCTATTCCACATCTGCACTCTCCCATCTCCCCTTTGCCGCTATGAGGGTGCTCCCCTACCCACTTACCTACTCCCCCCCGCACTACCTCAGCATCCCCCTATGCTGAGGCATCAAATCTCCACAGTAGCAAAGTCCTTCCCTCCCATTGATGTCAGGCAAAGCCATCCTCTGCTACGTTTGTATCTGGAGCCATGGATGTCTTTCTGTACACTTCTTGGTTGGTGGTCTAGTCCCTGGGAGCGCTGGGTGGTCTGGGCCATCCTACATTGTTCTTCATTGAGGTTGCAATCTCACTCCGCTCCTCCAGTTCTTCTGCAAGCTCCCTGACTGGGTCCCTGAGCTCAGTCTGATGGTTGGCTCCAAGCTTCCACATTTGAATTGGTAAATTACTGGCAGAATCTCCCAAAGTTTTACTTTGCTTAAAACTGTAAGAAGTATAAACTAAGCCGGGCAGTGGTGGCGCATGCCTTTAATCCCAGCACTTGGGAGGCAGAGGCAAGCAGATTTCTGAGTTCGAGGCCAGCCTGGTCTACAGAGTGAGTTCCAGGACAGCCAGGGCTACACAGAGAAACCCTGTCTCGAAAAAAACCAAAAAAAAAAAAAGAAAAAGAAAAAGAAGACTAAGAAGAAGAAGAAGAGGAGGAGGAGGAGGAGGAGGAAGAGGAGGAGGAGGAAGAAGTATAGTATGAACTATGAGGTCAGACCTTAAAGGTCTGTTTTGACCTAGTCCCTGCAAAACGGCAGTGAGTCTAGTTTCATTCTCAATTTTGCTCAGATCATCTTACCACTGGTCATGAGGCGAGCTGGGTTGCCAACATAAACCTTGGGGTTTAAGAGTGACTTAATGATGCAGACAATATCAAGCCTGAACATTTTAGCTAGCATTGTAAATGTAGCTCTCTTTAACTTAAGAATGTGTCAAAGTTGTCAGTATGCAAAATACAGTGTCTCTTTCTGAATTCTTCCATTGGTTGGGAAAAGTCTTGCAGCTCTCACCATCCTACATAAAGGACTTCTAATTCTCTGTTAACAATATAACAATTTCACCTTGTTCTAAACTGTATTCAATTTGCTAGGACCATTTTGGAAATTTTTGTCCTTTTGTTTACTACTTATAATTATTCTTCTGTTTCTCTAATGGAATAGCAGCAGTAATTGGACTTAGGGTTATTAAATTATACTCAGCTTTGCTAAACAAAATGTTTTAAACCTCCAAATTTCCAAAATGTCTGCCATTTCTAATCTTGTACCATAAAAATTACCTTATTTCCTGTTGATGTTTTGTGGATTGTAATAAATATTTACTAAGTGTTTATCACAGTTTTATACTTTGAAAACTCCTCTTGTATTATTTCTGCTTCTCTTTCATCCTTTCTCAACAGTTTTTACTTTAATTTTTTTCTAGGAATTAAAAGGGCATGAAAAATAAATATTGCACTTAATTAACAATATTGATCTTAAATTTCTATAGTAAAATATTTAGTACAAACTTTAGGTTAAATACATAAGTGCCACTTACATACAAATGGATTTTGCAATCAGCTATCCCATAAACTATTTATAATCCTGAATTAATGGTATGTCAAATGTCTTCATATGTCACACAACATGAAAAACACAATTATCATATGCAACTACATACAAAATGGTGTGAATATTAAAGACTGTCTTTTTGGTCATCATTGTATATCCATAACTTTACTTGGAGTATATATTTGTTAATTACTGACTTTCTTTTTTTCTTATTAAAATTTTACTTTTATGATTTTTTTTAATTTTTATTAATCATTTCATTTGTTTACATCTTGAATGATATCGCACTTCCCGGTTACCCCCTGTACCCATACCCCATCCCATGATATACCATTTCCTGGTAATCCCTCCACATCGTCCCTCCCCCTTCCTCTTTTGCTTACACACACACACACACACACACACACACACACACACACACACTCTTCCTCACTACTGTTCCAGCATCTCCCTACTCTGGGGCATCAAAGCTCCAAGGACCAAGGGCTTCCTCTCTACTCACTGTCAGGCAAGGTCATCCTCTGCTACATATGTATCTGGAGCCAAAGATCCCTTTTGATACACTCCTTGGTTGGTGGTATAGTTTCTGGGAGAACTGGGTGGTCAGGCCAGCCTATGTTGTTCTTCCAATGGGGTTACAATCTTCTATTCCTCCAGTCCTTCTGCCATCTCCCCCTCCAGGTTCCCTTCGGACATCCTGATGGTTGACTCCAAGCATCTGCCTCTGCGTTGTTCAGTTGCTGGCCAGACCTCCCCAGGAACTGCCACACTTGCTTCCTGTTAGCAAGTGACTTTTGACCAGGGCAACAGTGTTGGATTGGGTGTCTTCAGACATGATGTATCCTCAGGTAGGGCTGTTTCCTAGTTGGACCTTCTTTCAATCTCATTTCCATTTTTTTGTCCATACTCTTCCTTGTGAGAGAAACATTTCTGGGTTAAAAGAACTTTGAGATGGGTGGGTGGCTCAGTCCTGCAACGTGGGACCATCCCTATCTATTGAAGGTGGTCTCCACAGGTTCTATCTCCCCCTTTTCTGAGAATTACAGCTAAAGTCAATCCCATTGGATAATGGGAGTCTCACATTTCTCTGGTGTCTGGGACCAACCAGTGGAAATCCCCAGTTCCTCATCCCCCCTGCTTCCTATCTTTATTGAATTTCCTGACTCTCTTTACCTCTCTCAGTTGTCCTCCAGATTCTGATACTGCTACCCTTATTTCCTCCTCCTCCTCCTTTCTCCCTCTCTTGTCCCCCTCTCCTTCCATCTCCCACAATTGTCCTGTTCCCCCATCAGTGCAAGACTGAAGTATCCACCCCCTGATCTTCCTTCCTTTCCTTCTATGTTCCATATGGTCTGTAGGTTGTATCATATGCATTATGATCATTTGGGTTAGTATCTACTTATTAGTGAGTACATACCATGTGAAATCTTTTCTGTCTGGATTACCTCACTCAGGATAACATTTTCTAGTTCCATTCATTTGCCTGTGAATTTCATGAAGTCATTGTTTTTAATCACTGCCTTGTACTCCATTGTGTAAATGTACCACATTTGTTCTGAATCCATTCTTCCATTAAGGGACATCTGCGTTGTTTCCAGCTTCTGGCTATCATAAATAAAGCTGCTATGAACATAGTGAAGCATGTATCCTTGTTATATGTTATACTATGTCCAGTTTTCTGAGGAACTGCCAGACTTATTTCCAGAGTGATTGTACCAGCTTACAATCCCACCAACAATGGAGGAGTGTTCTTCTTTCTCCACATCCTTGACAACATTTATTGTTACCTGCATTTTTGATCTTAGCCTTTCTGACTAGTGTGAGGTAGAATCTCAGGGTTGTTTTGATATGCATTTCCCTGATGACTAAGGGTGTTGAACACTTCTTTAAGTATTTATTAACTATTTGAGATTCCTCAATTGATAAGTCTCTATTTAGCACTGTATCCCACTTTTTAATAGGACTATTTGGTTCTCTCAGTCTGCATTTTTGAGTTCTTTGTATATTTTGGGCATAAGTCCTCTATCAGATGTAGAGTTGGTAAATATCTTTTCCCAATCTATGGATTGCCGTTTTGTCCTATTGATAATGTGCATTGCTTTACAGAAGATTTTCAATTTTATGAAGTCCCATTTGTCGATTGTTGCTCTTAAAGCATAAGACATTGGTGTTCCATTCAGGAAGTTTTCCCCTATGCCCAAGTGTTTGAGGCTTTTCCCCACTTTTTCTTCAGAGTGTCAGGCTTTATGTGGTGGTCCTTGATCCACTTTGACTTGAGCTTTGTGCAAGGAGATAGGTATGGATCAATTTGGATTTGTCTACAGGCTGACCTCCAGTTGAACCAGCATCTTTTGTTGAAATTGCTTTCTTTTTCCATTGAATGGTTTAGCTCCTTTGTCAAAGATCAAGTGACCATAGGTGTGTGGGTTCATTTCTGGGTCTTCAATTCTATTCCATTGATCTACTTGCCTGTTTCTGTATCAATACAATGCAGTATTTTATCACTATTGCTCTACTATCATTATTGACCTTGAAGTCAGGGATGGTGATTCCCCCAGAAGGTTTTTACTGCTGAGAATAATTTCTAGACAGATACTACATATCAAACTTAAATCAGGATCAGATAAACAAAGGGAATATATGCACTTATTAAAAATCTCCCAACCAATGAGAGCCCAGGATGAGATAGTTTTGGTGCAGATTTCTATCAGACCTTCAAGAAGCTCTTATACCACTACTGTTCAAATTATTGAATGAGATAGAAACAGAAGGAACAGTACCCTATTCTTTCTATGAAGCTATAGTTATACTGATACCTAAACCACAAAAAGACCCAACAAAGAAAGAGAACCAATCTCTTTTATGAATATCGATGAGAAAATACTCAATAAACTTGTTGCAAACCAAATCCAAGAACATATCAAAGCAATCATCCACCATGATCAAGTAGGCTTCATCATATCATTAGATGCAGAAAAAGCCTTGGACAAAATACAACACCAACTCATGTTAAAAGTGTTGGATCTGGAATTCAAGGTTCATACCTAAATATAGTGAAACCAGTGTACAGTAAACCAATATCCAGTATCAAACTAAATGAGGAGAAACTCAAAGCAATCCCATTAAAATCAGAGACTAGACAAAGCTGCCCACTCTATCCCTACCTATTCAATATAGTACTCAAAGTTCTAGCCAGATCCATTGGACAACAAAAACAGATCAAAGGGATATAAATTGGAAAGAGGAAGTCAAGTTATCACTATTTGTAGATGATATGAAAATATACTTAAGTGAATCCAAAAATTATACCAGAGAGCTCCTACAGCTGGTAAACAACTTCAGCAAAGTGGCTGGATATAAAATTAACTCAAATTCAGCATCCTTCCTCTTCTCAAAGGATAAAATGGACGAGAAAGAAATTAGGGAAATGACACTCTTCACAATAGTCACAAATAATATAAAATACCTTGGTGTGACTCTAAACAAGCTAGTGAAAGATTAGTATGACAAGAACTTCAAGTCTCTGAAGAAAGAAATCGAAGACCTCAAAAGATGGAAAGATCTCCCATGCTCATGGATTAGCAGGATTAATATAATAAAAATGGCCATCTTACCAAAAGCTATTTACAGATTCATTTCAATTCTCATCAAAATTCCAACTCAATTCTTCATAGATTTAGAAAGAACAATTCTCAAGTTCATTTGGAATAGCAAATATCATAGTTTTGCAAAAACTATTCTCAACAATAAAAATCTTTGTGTAACTTTCAAAATAGTGTCTTAATGAGAAAACCCCAGTCTATCTGAACACTTATCTATGATTACTCTATAATAATTTTAAATGGCAACTTCTTGCCAAGGTTTAGAAAAGCCATTGGAATCCAGGTTTTTTTTGAATCCTGCAAGTCTTCTGTTTTCACATTTAGTCTTAATTTGTTATCTCAAGCTAATTTCTCTCTTGGATGCTGAGCACTCCCTTCAAGGCCAAACAATAATTCTGTTTATGAATACAAAGTTTTATTTCCTTTAGCAAAGTTTTCACACAGTTAGGTGAAACTTTGAATTTTTGCTTATGTTCCAGTAGATTTTAAACCTCCTAAAGTATTTTGTGATTTCTCTATTATATTGTATCTTATATATCCAATTTTTTTCTTTTATAACTAAATATACTCACCACATGTTAATGATTTTATGACTGTGAGAAGTTTTAGAATAGACTCTGCCTTCTTATGTTCCACTATTATAATCTCATTTACTTTTTCAATACCAAAATTTATTTCCATATATTGATTTATATTCACCAAATTAGCAACAATTTCCAAAATTTCCCTTCTGAGTTTGTATATTCTATCAGGATCAGACGGTGTTTAATTTACCTTATCTAGCTTTTGTGCATTAGGACTGACAGAAAAAGTCATTTATATCCACAGTCTGCTTTGTACATCCTGTTTATCTACCTCACAGCAACATATTTACTCATCTTTACCCTTATAAATTATGCAGGTAACTAATATCATGATTTTGGATAGTGGTACATGTAGAATATGAGTTTATCCTCCTTGCAAAGAAAGAGTTATTTCCTAGGTATTGTGTTAGAATATTTAAGTTGATGGTAAACAAAACAATAACTAGTCAACTAGATTATAGTAACATGAGTTATTCATGCACTAGAAATGTGGTCTTATTATGTTGATTTTGAGCTGTAGTTGAGTTGAAAGAATCTTGACTTATATAACAATTACACTCCACTGAGATTCCACCTTGTCACAGTCAGAATGGCTATAATTTAAAAAAAAATAAGCATTGGTGAAGACATAAGTTAAAAATAATTCTTATATACTCTAAGTAGTCATATAAATTAGTATAATTTCTGGGGAATTTGGTGTAAAGTTTAACTGAAAATCTACAAGAGAGAACTATTACATCGTATTGAATGCATTTTGTGGCTGTGACAAAATATCTGAGAAAAGAAGCTTAAGGAAGGATTTCTTTAGATCAGTGCTGGAGGGGACAATCTATTATTGACGGAAAGTCATTCCAGCACAAAACTTGGCAGCTGATCATGCTGCATTCATAGTCACAAAGCAGAAGGAGGTGAACCCAAATGCTCATTTTTTTTTGCCCTGTTCAATATAGGACCATCTTCATGGGATGGTAATGCTCACATTTAAAGTATGTCTTTCAATCTCAATTAACTTAAACAAAAGAACCCCTCACAGATATGTCTATAAGTTATTTTTCTTGGTGATATTAAATTCTATTAAATTAATATTAACAATCACACATATTAGGCAGATAAACTTAGTAACTAAATACCAAACCAAATTAAACACAAACCAATGAAATGACAGTAAATATATTATCAGTGTTTAGCAGGACATTATTTATAATAACCATTTATGGAATTATTGTTGGTACCTATCAATGGGAGAATAAGTAAAACACATAGGTTTTACAGTAGAATTTATTTAGTCATGTAGAACACACACGCATATATATATATATATATATATATATATATATATATATATATTCAAAAAAGTTAACCACTCTCAGCTTTCAAGCACACTCAGTTCCAGCATTCCTGAGCTTCCTAAGTTTGGTTTTTCATAGTTGACAACAGAAAAGTCAAACATATATAATCATATTTGTGATTAGATGATATTTTATATATCATTTTTTCAAATTATTAACTACTCTACACTTTTCTATTTTAATTCACTGTCAGATGAGGCTAAATATTGGCCAAGGTAAAACAAGTCACCAGTCACTTTCTTTAGTATGTTTCAACAATGAACCTACTAATGGATGATTAACAACAGACACAGTGAACAAAAAATCAAGCTCTGAATGTACAAAACTATAGTTTATTTAAGTTAAAGAAATGTATCATGTAACTTTCCCACATATTGTGGAGATACAGGTACAAAGCCACATGTGGAACAAGAACAGATTGTGATTACCAAGAAATAATGACCTTAAAAGAGGTCATTCTTTTTGTGATTCAATCTGTATTTGCTGTGTTACCATAATTTAGATGCAAAGAATGTCATTACTAAAGTTGACCAAAGTGTTGCATACTATCAGAATACAATACTTTAAGTATATTTCAAAAACATACTTCTGAAAGGACAGCTAAATGTTTTTATTTAACTCAATGATTTCTTTTCAATGATAACACTGTTGGGTTAACCAGAGTTGTTCAAGACATGTCTATTTATATAATGCTATATAAATACCTCCAAAACATTTACAATGAAAACTCAAATCCCATTTCATTTTGTTTTATAATTAGAAATTCGAACACTATAAAATTCCAATTTAAAATATGAAACAACAGCAAATATTGTTTAACTCCCTATTGAAACTATCAAGTGTTATTATGTGGTTTTTTTTTTCATTAAAACCTGGTCTTCTCAAGAGATGATATCCAAATTCTAAGAATTTGCAGCAATGTAAATACTTACTTGTCACAAAGAACTAGTCCCAAACTCACCTAAATCATTTGTATGTTATCTGTTTACTAATTTGCAACATGCACAATGGTGAGTAAATGTTCATTTAAAGATTTTATTAAGCAGGAGCTAACTTGATAGAACTGAACAATGTCAGCATTTATAAATCTTTCAATAGGCAATGTTTCCAGAAGGTTTTTCTTTCACTATATTCTCATTCATTGTATATAAGTTGCTGTGCTCACACCATGTTCTACCTGAGTGATTTAAGTTTTCAAGCAAAACTCAATACAGCCAAGCACACAGCCACACTTGCAACTGAACACATCAATTACTCTTATGTTCCAAATTATCAACTAATTTTCTTCATACTTTACTCATTTTGCTAAATATTCTTGAGTTTCAGTGCAATGGCCATTAATTTAGAAACAGAAAGCTGTAGATAAATATTATATCTAATGTACCTATGCTCATGATTTTATATCATCATAAAATATAGATGTGATGTGCATTACAATAGGCAAAATAAAATCTTTGAAAAGTTTTATGGAATGAACACAAAGTAAGGGTTTCAACTTCAGAGCTTCCTTATTAAACTGTGTAAAGATTACTCATCGTGTAGCTCAGATTTTATTCTATTAAAATTCTCAAGTGTTTTAATAGTAAACTATTGAATATTTTATATAAAACTAATACCTAAAGTGATTACATTATCTTGAAAGCATTTCAGGATTCCTGTACTTTTTAAAGGATCAAATAAAATTGCACTATTGTTGCCATTCATTTCTGAAAAATTTCTTGACATTTTTGTTGATAGTATATTATTAGCAGTATTTCCTAAGGTGTCTGTATGTTTCTTTCACTTAATATAGTACTTTTGAAAATGTAATCTACACTCTTATATATGTAATTGTTTAGCAAAGCGAACAATGAAAATTTATAGAACACACTTAACTAAAGAAGGACAAAATTGCTTTGTGGAAAAATATCAGTACTTGTATCAATGAAAATAAAAATAAAGTCCAAGACTAATCAATGTACTTGCTGTCATTCTGAGGATTTCAAAAATGTTAAACAGCTAATTACGAAAGACATCTTTGAAACTCATTTGCCCCAAGCATATGAATGCTCAGCATACATGATTACAAACACATTCATGCACACATCCACTATGCATACACACACACACATGCACATTCACACACACGCATGCTCTATAAGAGACGTGATACCACATATAAGTGCATAATAATACAGAGCTATCATTCTTACCAGTCATTCCAACAGTATTGATAGTGCTAATAAGCTTCATCATTCATTTGTCACTGAGCTTCTCCATAGGCCGGGAACATAATCAATAAGTTAGCAGGAGATGATGACAAGAAAAAATGTCACTTGAACAAGTTTGCTCTTAAGCATTTCATGAATATTATTTTCTACTAACAATTTTTGCTGTATTGACTGAGGCTTTGTAAACAAGGTCAAATATTGTTTTCCTGAATCTTCCTACCTGTAGGTACATCTAAGTTGAAACTGCATAAAGATTTTGTAAACTTTAAAATGACTATGCTTTTTTTTCTTTCTTTTAATTTTATTTTAAATTTATTTCTTTTAAATGTATTTTTAATATTTTTGTGAATTTTATATGAGTATATTTTCATAGCATTCCCCAATCCATGTCCTTCCTAAATTCCTATGCCTTCTACCCCTATTCAACTTGATGTCCTCTGATTCTTTGAATATATACATTCATAGTGTGTGTATGTGTGTGTGTGTGTGTGTGTGTGTGTGTACAAAATATGCTGGGATCATTCAACGCTGACCCCTTTGAAACTGGATAACTTACCATGGGCTCATTCTTGGAGAAAACTGGTTCTTATCTCTCAACAACCACTAATTGCCTTTCATCTAAGAGTGGAGCCTTGTGGTATTTCCCCATCCAACTTGTCTTTTTTAGCACCAACCAGAGACAATGGCTAGTTTTACTCCTTAGGCTCTCAGTCCAAATTCAATTAATGAGAGAGTACAGTTTCTCAGGAAGCTAATAAGACTAAGATGGATTGTGGCCCAGGAGCAAGCTATGTGAAAAAGGTGGACGAGAGCTCAAAAGAAAAACTCTTAGTGAGGAGTGCACAGAGATGAACTTGACTGGCTTCGGTAAACTAGAGTAAGATGTAATTCCAATCTTCTAATGAGAGAGTTGTCAGACAATCTTGGAGCAATCTAGAAAATAACCAATGAGTATTACTGAAACTTTAAAATTTCAAAATACAGACACATACACAAAAACAACCCTGAGATTCCAGGGCTACTAAATGTAAAGTGAAAAACTGGATTAACAATTTAGAAAATGGAGAAAACTCAATATGTAGCATCAACAAAATCAAAGTTGTAAAATGAAGTATTACTAATTCAAATGTGGTATTTATATATATATTGTATCATCAGAATAATATTTATCTCATAGAAAACCACATTTTATTCACCCTGGTAGCTTTCAAAATTAAAGAATCATCTCAAAATGTTATAGAAATATTAAAGTATTTAGAAACACTAAAAAAATTAAATTCATTATTTTCTAGAATAAGGAGCAGTGTAGTTGGCATTGCGTCTTAGTGACAGAATGTTTGATATGAATAACAAAGAAAAAGTTTAAGCTTAGGGTTTAAAAGAAATCTGTTTATAATTAAATGTCAATTCTGGACCCTAATGTTGCAGGATATGCAGACAATGGAAGTATATGGAGAGCCTTTTAAGTCATGGTATAGAGAAAAAGAGATGAAATACAGGAATGAACAGGAAAATAAACTCCTCAGATACACTCACCCTATGACATGATTTCTGTAGTTAATCACCACAGTAAGACACCACTAAAATATGTTGGTAATAACACAGAAAGAACCATTAAATATTACTGAATTATCAGACAAAGAGAAATTGTATAGAGTCGTGCATGACTCAAAGATAAGAGAGATAGTTTGAAAAGAGTTTTAGACAGCTCCATTCTCCTGTGGTCTTGTGCCTATTCAAGGCAACCTAGTATGCAGTGACTCAAATGATTTTATAATGTAATCAAGACTCTTGGAGAATCTGAGATATATAAAACTGCTACCAGTACAGCTTCAATAAGGTTTACAACAAACACCTCATAAATAGAAGAAACATATTCTCAAGTGATCATAAGAAACATCCTCTTGGAGACAGGGGAGGAAGAATGGGATGACGAACTGTGGGAGGGGGGTCAGTAGGAGGCAATGGGCTAGACTGTAAAAAATAAAAGTAATAAAAAAAACAATAGTTTATGCATAATCCAGCATCATGATCATTTATTGTTCATTGTCATATATGTATATATATATATATATATATATACATATATAAACAAATACATTGATAAGGAATTGTGCAATAATATAAAATGATAGAAAAATTAAGCCACATTGTATTTTTTTGGATAAATTCTATAAATTCAGATGTGATTATCAAAATGTGATTGAGTGGTACAAAGCTGAATGTTACCAGTGAAAGTATAAATTTATGCAACCATTTTTATATTTTAAAATTATCTTATACAATTATTTATGACCTGTTATTTAAAATAAAAACACAGACTTACATAAAATTAGAATACTCTTTAATTATAGTAATTAATCTGTTATACCAATACACATTACTTATAATTTTTATAGCCTGTAGAAGAATTTTTTCAAATGTCCAACATTCATATAGATAAATCAATAGGATTCTGTTAATAAAGTACTACAACTATGCATAAGAAAAATTTAAATATATAATTCAATGCAAAATCATCTAAACACCAGAGAATATATATTTTATGATTCATTTTATATACATTTCAAAACTATATGCTATGATTATCCAATATCACGACAAATGTCACATGTCCTCTTTTATAAAGTAATATTTCTAAAAGGCTTATCATAAACAGTAATAATGACTAGTGGAAGCTGGGAAGTTTGGATAGAGGGGAAGAAGGTTGGAAGTAAGAACTAAATGCCAGAAATAATAATAATTTACACAGTGAGGCCATTCTTGTGTTCTATAATATGTTAAATATTTTATGCATAACTGTGTATTTGAAGGACAAAGCACAAAACAGCAACAAGGAGATGGAAGCTATAAATAACATAATGTGATCAATAAACATTTAATGTTTATATAAATGTATTTTAACACACCCTGTTAATATGTATCACTATTAAATGCTTGTTGGGGAACACAGAGTTCCTTGTACTCAACGAGGAACATTAAGATAGCCAGGAATATAATCACACAAAGGTGTTTCCTCAATGAGGGAGATAAAATCAAATACCTGCAATCTATCTAGAAAGGTGAGAAAGTGGATTTTGTTAAGAAAATGATGACCTCTTTGCTATCTGTGATGTCAGAACTCCCCCACCTTTTGTTGTATTGTCAGACTTTACCCAAATTCTCCAGTATGATTATTTTAGACACTTTCCTCCATAGTCCAAAATTCATCTTTATGGGAGATGTCACATGTACTTTATGGAATGCTGATATCTGTCCCATCTGTCAGAAATCACACTAAATTTTAGTTCTTTTAGTTACAGAATCCACCATCTTGATTACATGAAATTAGTAAAAGAGTTACTATGTAGAAATATTTTAAGTTATATTGGACACCTGGAATTGGATTTATTGTACTTCTTATTGCCGGGAAACTTTTTCTCAAATTGAACTGTGTTTTATATATGATAACAATGAGCCT
Source organism: Grammomys surdaster (assembly GCF_004785775.1). NCBI lineage: Eukaryota > Metazoa > Chordata > Mammalia > Rodentia > Muridae > Grammomys > Grammomys surdaster. The sequence goes on along the minus strand of NW_021604641.1, from coordinate 687,000 downwards.
TCTGATATTAGATTCCCTGAAGTAAGATCAAGCTTCATATAGTCAATCATCAAAACTGTTCCATTTATGACGCTTTGTGTGTTTTACTGCCCTGCTTGACTCCTGTAGAGACCCCCCTCACATGTTAATTAATTAAAGTTTTCATATAATTGCTAAGCAATAGAAATATTATCTATAATCAACTGGTTCATAAACTGCATACCTATATTAAATACCACACTGTTAGACAAATGTGATAAATAAAAGTCATATGAATTGACTTGAGTATATACCTCAAGCTTGTGCAACATTCTTGAAATTCTGGTTTGAACTTCAGTATTAAATAAAAGTCAGAGAATATTTTACTTTCAGGAGAAATTATCTCAGGGTTGGAAAAGGGCAGGAATGCTGGGAATACTGTTTTCATGTGATATTTGTGCATTTCTGTTATATAATTTATTAAAATATATATTTTGCCTTAAAAACTATTCATTATTTATGCCAAACTCCAAAGTTGTAACTATATGATAGGCTGTTAATATTAGGAAACATTGCATGCTGTTGGATGAGGGTTTAGATAAGATTCAATTAAAAATGTGTTTCTTTGGATTCTTGAACTATTTCATGTGAAAGAAAAAAACATTTCCTTAAGAAAGAACAAACATCAATAAAACTGAGGTAGAGAAATAGATTGTAAAATAGATTATAACATCATTTATGATATTACATATATAACATATTGATGTTTTATATTTTGTGGATGATGTAGAATAGCTTAAATAACACATGGTTACCCAGTGAATACTTGACTGACTGTATCATTAATCTGTTCCACAATTCAGTTTCAAATGTCACATTAAGCTGCAAATTATTGTTTGTTACATTTGCTAGAAAATAAAAGCCATAATGAGTAATCAGGATGTGATAAAAATCTTGTATGAGTACTATGAAATGGTTCTATGTCTGCTGGAATAACATGTTCCATCCCAGTAAACTATTTGTAAAACATCTTTTAAAGAGATCAAAAAAGCATAAACACAATAATTTGTGTAGGGCATTTACAAAATATGAACAGGATGACAATTAGAAAATTATTGTCAACTCTAATTAAATCTAAAGTTAAAACAATCACCTTAAGATTGTAGATGATCAATTTACTTACAGGTGACTGTCATGTCCCGAGCTGCTGCTCCTGTCCACTGGTCAGGGTCTAGCAAGAGAGAGAGTGGGAATGGAGGGGCAAGAGACACAAGAATGGAGACAAGACAGAGGTTGATCAAGTCTCTGTTTTATTGAAAGGAAATCCTGGGTATTTATATGTTTTGCCACGTGCCTTGTAGCTGTGGATACCACGTGCAACTTGCAGCTAGGATACCAAGTGCTCCTTGCAGCTAGGGGCACTAAACAACAAAATGAGATATGTGAGAAAAACAAGATGTGTATCAGAGTGTGCTCTGCTGTTGTGGGCTGTTGAAAAACAAGTCTCTTGTCAGGGTATATGGAGATGGCTGCAACGATGATAGCCACTCTCTGCTAGGAGTTGGCTCCCAACAGGTGACTCTCCCATTAATCAAATTTTATAGGTCATGTTAGAAAAACAGCAGGATGTCAAAAGTTTGGCCTGGGAGGTTATATCTTGATCCTGTCCCATGCGACAGAGGTGACTGATTTGAAAAAAAAAAAACCATAATTTTCCAGTTGTAAACCTTTGTTACAGGGAACTAACCATACTTAGCAACTGAAGTAAAACTGACAGAATTCTTCTTGAATGGAAATCATACAAGTAGATCAAACTCTATTTGGGTTTTTCTAACATCTTTAGTAAATATATTTTCCAACAATTCCCATTTTATTATTTAACTGTGTTAAACATGCATATGTATTTCAGTTTTTAATTATAACCAGTAATAATTCGTAATGTTTAAAAATTTTTAATCCTATAAGTTTATTCTCTAAATATATTTTATGAAAATGGCACATGTAATTCACTTATTTACTTCTTATATATTTTATTTAAATTTTATTATTTCCCATATTTTTGAGACTATTAAGTAATTATATCATTTCCTTCTTCCATTTTCCAACCACCTTGACTTTTTTAAATTAGTCATTTTTCATTAATTTGTTGTTTTTAAATATGTGAATATTCCTTAAAAGTCTTACATATATAGCTACCTAACTATGAATTGAACAGGGAATACAATAGACATGCTGAAGTAAAACAGGGAAAATCTATGGGGCCTCAAACCTAAACAAAGAACTACATGCAACTAAGGAGTACTGAGAACTGGAGAGATACTCTACCTGGGGAAGAGCAGACCAATTCATTATGCTATATTAAACGAGCAACCCTGAGAACCCATATTCAGGTAACATTATGCATATATTCTCAATTGAAATTTTTTGAATATATTGTTCAAATATATCCCTTTGCATATGTGATGGCTTTATCATCCCAGTCTAGCTCCTAATTATCAAAGCTTGTATTAAATTTATTTACAGACAGAGATGTATTTCACTACAAGTACATTAATCTACATAATGAATTCAGAGAATAAGTTTATAAATATGCTATAGAATAGCTAAAGATGTGCAACTGGAAGATTAGGTAGATAATATTAGCATAGGTATATTATTATTTAGTAAAATATTGTTACTGAGAAATTATTTGTGCCAGCTGCTACAGTGTATAAAAGTGATAAAGACACAACACTGATCTAATGGGACTGAAATGTAATGGGAAAGAAGTCCAGAGATATATGATTGAGCAGTTCATCTGCACTCACTCAGTTATAAATGTTATTAGGTAAATGAAATTTATATGATTAAATGAAAAGTTTAGTGGGTATTTGACTAAAAACTATTGTATTTAAAACTACCTTTCTTGTCTGACAGATCTTTGTTTCAGATAGTACAGTAGGGTCTATGCTACATCCTCAATGCTGGTGGAGATTTGAGGATTAGTATGAATGATGATTAAGTTGAGCTTCCTGTCATTTTGTATCATTATCTAAGTACCAAAAGCAGTAAAAATAGATTCTGATGCTAAATAGATCTTACAAGAGTACATGATAGACAATTTCTGGAAATTCAGGTTTGCAGGAGTGCTGCTAAGAAAGATTTAATGAACTCAGAAGTGGACCAGGGTCTCTTGGTTTCTTGTATTGTTTTGTCTTGTTTTCTTTTGATTTCACTTATATTTCTTAAATAAAATATAAGGATTAAAAAGTACTGTTATAAAAGAAGAGAAAGAAGGAAGGAAAAATGAGGAAGGAAAGAAAGAAAGAAAGAAAGAAAGAAAGAAAGAAAGAAAGAAGGAAGGAAGGAAGGAAGGAAGGGAAAGAAAAAAGAAAAAATAGAACAGAACAGAATAGAACAAAACAGAATAGAATAGGAGAGATTGAATTCCCAACTAGTAGCACCTGATTCACCAGAAATCCTTGTTTCATTCTTAAGCTTACTTGAAATGCCAATAATATGTTTGGTCAGCCAGGCAAGCTTTGATTCATAAGTTTTAAATTATATGGTCAGCATGGGCATGTGATGATCCAGGAAACCAGAGGAAATCAATGGCCATGTACTTCAACAACAGAAGTTAAGAACACATATATACATATTCCTGTAAATGTTGTGTTATGATCATAAGAATTATGATGGTAAATGTGGTGGTTTATCAACAATAAATCTGTGTTATTCAATTAAAACATAACATTCTACAGTGAGTAGTAAACATGTAAGTGTGTAATGGAGACACATTTAAGAGCCTGAAGTGCAGATAGGAAATAAGAGGTGTTACTTGATATTGGCAGCATGGTAGAATAAGTTACACTCTAAAGATGTGACAGTTAACTAATAAAACAGATATTGAGATGAAGGAAATAAAAATAATCTTGATGATTCTATGATTCTTTGGATTTAGTAACTGAACAGTGAGACTCCTCATTTATCTCAAGAAAGCTAATTGACAAGATAGAGATTCAAAGATGAATAAGAATATAATTATTTCCCTCTTAAGTTTATAATGACGGCTTAAGGAAACTGTAAGTTTTGGACTATTTCATCTTATTCATATGCCTAGAATTAGGTCTTCAGGATAATCTTGAAAATATAGTCACTGGAGTTTTCAATATACAGGAAATCACACATGACAACATTAAACACAGAGTAGAGGAGCCCAGAGTGAAACCCTGTTCATTTTTTCTACACTTAAAATTGTTCCAGTCTAAAAGAAAGACAGAAACAATAAAATGAAGCAGAGATTGAAGGAAAGATCATCCAGAGACCATCTCAACTTGGGATCTATCCCACGCACAGACACCTAGCCTTTACACTACTGCTGATGCCAGATGTGCTTGCAGAGAGGATCTTAGTTAGCATGGCTGTCCTCTGATAGGGTCTACCAGCACCTGACTGAGAAAAATGCAGAGACTTAAAGTAAACCATTGGACTGAGCCCAAAGACCCTATAGAATTGTTAGGCAAAGGATTGAAGGAGCTAAAGGGGCTTACAATCTCATAAGAAGAGCAACAATAGCAACTAATTGCACCTCTCAGAGCTCCCAGGGACTAGACCACTAACCAAAGAGTATACATGGGCTGGTCCATGACCCCTGCTATATATGTAGCAAAGAACTGTCTTGTCTGGCCTCAGTCAGAGGGGATATATTTAGCTCTGCAGAGGCCTTTTGCCCCAGAGAAGGGTGACTCAAGAGGGGTAAGGTGGGAGTGGGTCGGTGGGGAAGCACCCTCCCAGCGACAAAGGGGAGGGGAGAGAATGAAGAATTCTGGCAGGAATACCAGGAAAGGGACAACTAAGAGGAATACTCCTCCATTGCTGGTGGGAATACAAACAGGAACAACCACTCTGGAAATCAATCTTAGTTTTCCTCAGAAAATCAGAAAAGAATCTACCTGGAGACCTACCTAAACCACTCTTGCGAATATACTCAAAAGATACCCCACTATGCCACAATGACTCATGTTCCACTATGTTCATAGAAGTCTTATTTGTGATAGCCAGAAGCTGGAAACAACTCACAGGTCCCAGAAGAGAAGAATGGATACAGAAAATGTGGTTCATTTACACAATGGCATACTACTCAGCTGTCAAGAACGAAGACAGAAAGAGTTTTGCAGGCAAATGGATGAAACAAGAAAATAACATCCTGAGTGAGGTAAGACCCAAATGGACATGTATGGTATAAAATCACTAATAAGTTGATATTAGCCAAAAAAGTACAGAATACCCAGGATAAAATCCACAGAACTCAAGAAGGTTAACAAGCTGAAGGGCCAAGTAAGGATGCCTCAATCACACTTGGGAGGAAGAAGAAAGCAATCTTGGGGGCCAGAGGGAGGAAGGGACCTGCAAGTAAAATGGAACATCAAAGGGCAAGGGGGAACCTAGTCAGGTATTGGTGGTGAGGAAACAGGATTGAAGCTCTGAGGGCCAGCAGAAAGAATTGAAACAGGCAACCTCTGTAGGTAGAAGGTGAGGGGACTCTCTGGAATGTAAAAGAGACCTGGGAGGTGATAGACTCTCAGGACTCAAAGTCAGAGACCTTAGATGAAGTGCTCTACAGTGGGAAGAGGTAACTTTTAGAGTCCACCTCCAGCAGAAAGACAGAGCAGCTAGTGAGGAATGGTATTGCCATCCCACAGCCAAGAACTCTGACTCAGAATTGTTCCTGTCTGAAAGAACTGCAGGGACAAAAATGGAGAAGAGCCTGAGGAAAAGGAAGTCCAGTAACGGGCCCAAATTTTGATCCAGATCAAGGGAAGGCCCCAAAGCCTGACACTATTACTGACTCTATGGTTTGCATACAAACAGAATTCTAGTGTTACTGCCCTCTGAGAGGTCCAAAAACCAGCTGAAAGAGTCAGATGCAGATACTTGCACCCAACCAATGGACAGAAGCTGGCGACCTCTCTGGTTGAATTAAGAAGCAGAGGAGGAGATGACAACCTGGACCTAGATCTCTCAGACACTGAGCCACCAACCAGGCAGCATACACTAGAAGATATGAGGCCCCCTACACATACACCGCAGAGGACTGTCTTGTCTGGCCTCAGTGAGAAAAGGTACATCTAACCCTAGAAAGACTTGAAGCAAGTGGGGAGGTCTGGTGCAGTAAGGGTTGTGGGAGTACAGACATCCTCTAGAGACAGAGGGTAGGAGGTATTGGATGACGAACAGTCAGAGGACAGACAGGGAGGAGGATCAAGACTGGGCTGTAGAAAAAAGATTAAAGAATTAAAAAATAAGAAAAACAAGAAAAATAATGCTAATATAAAAACAAACTACTTTCATTTAAGAATAAGTGTTTGTATTTCAAGAAGCAAACTTTAATAAGTACTATGATCAGAAGACACATTTATCATAACCAACACCTTGAAATAGGCAGAGTAGTTCCAGTAGAACAAAGAAGAATGACTCCACTTGGTCTGAATGTCCTGTACATATATGAATTATATTTTTTATCTAACGTTCACTAAAAGATAAAGCAGTAGATCCATTGATATTTATAAATGAAGGCGAATTTTATACTTCTTATCCCTCTTGCTTGTGGTTATTTGTTTTGTAAAGCTATTTCTTATTTATTTATATGGGGGAGCATTACCTAAGAGAATAGGAGAAAGTTAGGTGGGGTAGGAGATGATTCTTTCAGAAATGAATTCAGAATGTGGAACCGAGGGAATGAGAAATCAAGTCTACTTTAAAGAATAGAATTTGAAAATGGTTTGTAAAACCTTTAAAATGACAAGGAATGTGAGTAGAGAAGTAGGAAATGCAGAACTCAGAACAGCAAGAATTTAGTTTTTTGTGTGTAATTTCTTGTTAATTTTTTTTCCTACTCCACACTTTGATTTTCAAGGTGAGTAACAGAAGAACAAAAGTAGCTGAGTCTTTTAAGTCCCTTAAGAGAAACTATATTAAAATACATACTATATAGCTCTGTATGATAACTATAGATGCTGTAAATATTATGAAATTCAAATATAAAAATGTAACCATTACTTTTTACTACTAGTATATATTAGTAGTCACAGATATCATTTCCATGAAATGGACATGACTATGGGACCCATCTACCTGAACATACAATATTTGGAAGCTCATTTACCTATTCTGTTGGGTGTGATTCCTGACATCTTGATCATAAATGAAGGACAAGTGTTCAAAATTATGAGGGAGAAGTACATAAATACAGCTAAGAAAACAGGAGTCTTGAACATTCCCCATGATTGGCTTTCATTAGACATTCAGTGAAAAATACTGAATGTATATTTTTGGTAGGAATTACTGAAACGTCTAAACTACTTATTTATGTATTCAGTAATGTTTCAAAAGTCTATCTATTGAAAATGTTTGAAGACATTTTGACTCCTATCTCCAACTATTTATTTTAGTGGGATGACTATATTAAAAAAATTGCAGCCTAAATTAAAATTGTATGGGATAGAAATGTCATTTAAACTTGACATTATATTCTATATTTATGGAAGAGTAGCTACCCAGAACAATAAAAAAAATAGATAAATGTCAGAAATGATCAGTTTTTGCATATGTCACATATATACTACAAGATTGATCTCAACAACAACAATATTGTGTTTCTGTAACTTTTTTATTACAGATTATTTTTAAAAATTTAGTATAATCCTGACATCAATGCTATTACTTACAATTTTATCTTACTTTTCTAAGATTAAAAACTGACTTCTACATTTCTGTTTTTAAAATTTTTAATTTTAATGTTTGTTTGTAAGTGTAAATGAACATATGTGCAAGTGCACCCACATGTATTGACACATAGATCGAGGACAAAGGACAACTTCTAGTTGTTGGCCTCTCTTCCCATAATGTGGGTCCTCGAAAATAAAATCAATTCTTCAGGCTTTGTAGAAAATATCTTTACCTAGTTGCCATCACATTGGCTCTGTTTTTCACTTCTAAGTTCAAAACAACCTACAATTTAAATGATATATTACATTTATTATTAAAATAATAAGCATATTTATTCCACCTGCACCTAACACATTGTGTTCCTTCTCAGGTTCTTTTTATAGAATCACCCAAGAATACCTCCAATGTGAAAAGAAGTAAAAGAATCTTTCATTATTTGAAAATTAATGCAGGCTACAAGAAAGAAAAGGACATTAAATATGTCTTAAAATTTGCAATTGTTTACATATTTTAGTATGTATCTTTCAGAGGAAGTACTGCTAATATTACCAATAAGATAGAAATGCAGAGTTTATTTCTTTGTCATCTTGATTATCTGTCATAATATCTATAGTTGATCTTCACTAAAAGCATATTGACAGAAAGCATTAAACATCATCATAGTTTTTTCTTCATTATTGTTACCAAACATGACTTGGTGTTATTGCTGATACATACCCTTTAAATTTTTATATTAATGTGAATATCTACTGATGGGCTGAGTTTGGTTTGTATTTTCTTTTTGGCAAGAAATTTAACTAAATTATTTTTGCATGTGTTTGACCCATTAGTATTCTTAATGAACACACAGAAATCTGTATTAATGTAGATTTGCCAAGTATTAATGAGCCTTATTTTGCAGAAATAGGACCCAAAACATTATTAAAAAAACTCATTAGCAATATTTCACTACTTCCTTGGATAAATCATTACAGATCATTACATCATTTTCAAACAAATGATATATGAATAATTTCAATAATATGTTAATGAAGGTCTAAAAGTGCAGTAAATATGGTGGAAGATGTTGATAACTGGGAAAGTTGATCTTGTATACGAACAATGACTTTAATATAACTTTTTATAGTTTTCTCATAAAATAAATCTTTTAAGAAAAAATAACAGGTATGCTGTAAGCTTTTATCAGTTGGGGCAATTCAAGGATTTGAGATGAATTTGGACAATAAAACTTTATATTTAATGGATGAGGAAAATGGAAAACTTGCTCCTACTTTTAATCTTTCATGATTAATATCCGAATGTTCCATAAAATAAAAAGAAAGTTTAATCAAAATCACAATATTGGAGAAGTAATGCTGAGTTTTCTGTCATAAACAATATTATGTAATGAAAATGCATACATATCTTTCTAAATTACGCTGTTTTATTGCAGTAAAAAGACACCATGTTCATAGCAATACTTATAAAGGAAAGCATTTTATTTGGTCTGTCCTGCAGTTTAGAAGCTTAGTTCATTATCAACAAGGAGGGAAACAGATATGATACAGGACAAGTAGCTTAAAATTGTATAATAGTAAGAGACAGTGAGCCAGTGGGCCTGGTTAAAGATTCTAAACCCTTAAAGCTCATCCCTAATGATACACTTCGTCCAAGAAGAACACGCTTCCTTCAACATGTCCAAATTCCCTAATAGTGCCACTCCATATGAGCCAATGGAGGCCATTTTCATTCAGCCCACATCCCACTCCCTGGCTGACATAAGCTTGTAGTCACATCATAATGCAATACTTCATTCAATCGATCTTCAAAAGTTCTGACTATCACAGTCACCCATCTGTTAAAAAGTTGAAAAATTCAAGGTCTCTTCTGCAGCCCATGGCAATCCCTTTATGGCAAACCCCTGTAAAATCAAAATCAAAAAGCAGATCACATCTTACCAACATACAATGGCAAAGAACATACATTACTAATACAAACATGAGGAAAGAGAAAATAGTAAGGAAATACTAGACCACAGCAAAACAAAAAGCCAGCAAGGCAAACTCCAAACTCTGCACCTCCATGTCAAATCTCAAAGTGCTCTTCAGATCTCCACTCCTTTTAGCTTTGTTGACTGCAGTACAGGCCATTATCTTGATCTGTTTCCATACCTTGCTAGCATCTCACCTTGACAGGTATTCAATGACTCTGACATCTTCGATGTCTTTTGATCTCCAAGAAAATCCAGGCTTCACTTTCATTTAGTGGTCTCTCTGAGCCTCCATACAGAGAAACTCCTGACGTATGTCTAGCCTACCCTGCCTTCCATAGTCATGGAGGGAGTTTCCATAACTCCTTTCTTTTATGTACTTTGCCTCTTAGCCAGAATGACATGGACAAAGACGTCAAGTTCTTCTGGCCAAGTATGGATCATAGTCCCCACATTCAAATGCATTTTCACAAGCTTTCTCTTTTCAGTGGTTTCCTTCACTACCTAAGCTTGACTATCCTAGAACTTTCTCTTTATACCAGACTAGCTTTTCAGAAATCTGATTGCTTCTGCCTCCAGAGTGCTGGAACTAAAATTATATACCACCATATCCAACTCTATGCTTTCCTTTAATTCTTTTTTTACAAATTGGAAGATTAACTGGGTCGGGTCTTGCCTTGAGGACACTACTACCTTTGTTCCATTTAGCAGCCATATTTTCTTTAATCAGTTTACATCCTTGAGCTCAGTACATCCTGGTGCCTCCTTTCTCATCAAACTGTATTGTTTGTAGTTTTACTGCTCAGCTTGTTCCTTTTAAATATCAACTTACATTAAGTGTGGACACTAATAATAAAGAAACCCAGTCAATACTAGGCTGTCTGGAAATCTCTTCTGCCAGTGCTGTTAATCTATATTTCTCTAATTGAGCCTCAGGCAGATTTGTTTTTTTATTGCTGGGGGAAGCAAGAGCAGTAAATAGCCACATTTTTGCTAAGTATTATAAGAATGGTCTCTATGCCACATACTATTATTGTTTTCTGAAATCTATTGAGCCAAGCCCCTATAGTTCAAATCAGTTTTAGCACCACTGTTCACTGTGCTCTTACTACTGGGATGATCAGTTAAACCTCACTTAAAGCATTCAACTCCTTTTCTAATCCAAATTCCCAAAGTCCATATTGCTATAAAGGAAAGCAGTCAAGTCAGTCATAACAATACACCAGTCCCTGATAACAATTTCTACCTTAGGGTTTCTGTTGCCATGAAGAGACACCAGGACCACCTAATAGTGCAACTCTATGATCCTATGGGGTAGTTTTCATTCATATCAACACAATATCTCTTTCAAAAATAATCCAGAGAAGTATTGGGCTTTATAGAGCTTCATATTTATACTTTATATATTTTTATTAAACTATAATTTTTGTGCAATTATACTTTATGAAGTTAAGAAAATAAAATAGATTTTAAGAGAATTCACAACAGAAGAATCTTGAATGGCCAGGAAGCAATTACAGAAATGTTCAGAGTCCTTAGTCATCAGAGAAAAGCAAATCAAAACCACTTTGATATTCCACCTCAAACCAGTCAGAATGGCTAAGATCAAAGACTCAAGTGACAGGACGTGCTGGCAAAGGTGTGAAGAAAGAGGAAAACTCCTCCATTGCTGATGGGATTGCAAGCTGGTACCACCGCTCAGGAAATCAATCTGATGGTTCCTCAGAAATTTGGAAATAGATCTCTCCAAAGACTTAGCTATACTACTCTTGGATATATACCCAAAAAATATTCCACCATATTAAAAGGACACATGTTCCACCATGTTCACAGCAGCCTTATGTGTAACAATCAGAAGCTAGAAACAACCTGATGTTCCTCACTCAAAGAATAAATGCAGAAAATGTGGTTCATTTACACAATGGAGTATGATTCAGCTGCTAAAAATGAGGACATCATAAATTTACAGGCAAATGAATGGAACTAGGAAAAAATCATCCTGAGTGAGGTAACTCAAACCAAAATGACATACATGGTATGTACTCACTGATTAGTGGGTATAAGCCAAATATACAGAATACCTAGGACATATCCCACAGACAATAAGAAGTATAACAAGTAGAAAGGCCCACATGAAGATGTTTCAATTCTACTTAAAAGCTAATAATCACAGGAGGCAGAGGGAGGGAGGGAGCAGGGTATGAGAGGGAAGGGGAAGGGGAAAAAGGGCACAGGTTCAGGTTTGGGGTAGGTGCTGGAGAGCTCAGAGAACCAAAAGAATGCATGGATATAAGCAGCATTGGGGTGTTGGAGGGGAGCCCTCTAGAATGTAGCAGAGACCTGGGAGGTGAGGAACTCTAAGAACTCAATGGGGGTTGTCCTTAGCCACAATGCCCAACACTGGGGAGAGAGAACCTAAAGAAGCCATCTCCAGTCGATAGACAGTGCCTCAAGCAGAGGGGACATGGTTACTAACCCACAGTCAAAATATATGATCCAGAACTGTTCCTGTCTAAAAGAACTTCAGGGACAAAAATGGAGAAGAAACTAAAGGAATGGCTGTTCAATGACCAGCCTAACTTGTGATCTATTTCACGTTGGAGTATGAAGGCTTGAGACTATACTAATAATATGGTGTGCTTACAGACAGGAGCCTAGCATGTCTGTCCACTGAGAGGCCCTATCAGCAGCTGACTGAGACAGATGCAGATACTTACACTCAACCATTGAACTGAAGTCATGAACCCCTATGACCTGCAGCCTCAACTTACCCATACTCCAGAGAGCTCCCAGAAATTGAGCCACCAACTAGGAGCATACATGGGCCAGTCCAAGGCCCCTGCCACAAACATAGCAGAGGTCTGCCTGGTCAGGCCTTAGTGAGAGAAGATGAGCCTAATCCTCAAGAGATTTGAGATCCCAAAGAAAGTGGAGGCATGGAGGAACTAAGCACCTTCTCGGAGGCAAGGGAGAGGATGAATTAAATGAGGTAATGTGGAAGAGAGAAGGAGGGGGGCAACAACGGAAATATAAATTATTAAAACAATAAAAATTGGAAAAATAATAATAAAACATATTTAAAAGAAATCATTTTATAAAGCTCTATATTATATTTAATTTATTCTATAAAAATTGCATTCCTATATTGTATTTAGTTTACTAAAATGTCAATACAACTTTAGACACAGGCATATTTATGTTGCCATTTCATACCCAAGGAAAAAGAATGCAGAAGATAATATTTCTTAGCCATGCTCTCTAGTTACAATTTCAAAAAATGATGGTTTTAACCTAAACAAGACATACAATTAGTCATACAAAAAGTAAAATGAAAGAGACAGTATTAAAATACATTGAGAAAATAATAAGCAAATACATTATTTTAAAGATTTACTTATTCAGATTTTATGTGCATGGATATTTTGCTTGCATATATCTCTGAGTATTACATATGGGACTATTGCCTGCAATGGTGAGAAAAGGGCATCAGATACCCTGGAAATGGAGTCATAGGCCATTGAATGCTGCCCTATAGATGCTGGGAATTAAACCCAGGTCCTCCACAGAAGCAGGAAAGGGTCTTAAAAACTGAGCCATTTCCCCAGAACCAAAGATTGTTTGTTTGTTTGTTGTTTTAGTATTTAGTAGAATTTCTAGAAATTTAGAATGAAGATCCAATAAATACTTTGTATATCAGGAAAGTCTCCCAAAAAGACTGCCTGACATTAAATCATTAGTTAAGTTACTAATTGCCATATTTCATTTATTTTCATGCTATCTAGCTCTATTCAAATACAGATTGAGTAAAATATGTAGTCACTAGATGCAAAATTGAAGAAATAAACAGAAATAAACAAAAAAATATGCTAAACTTTCTAATATCAGGATTCTTCCATACTTTCAGCCAAAATGATTTAACATAAACCTCAGTACAAGATTACTTTCCATATAAGCTGACCATTTTTATAAAGTACAATAGCACAACTTGATATCACAAAGTAGCACAGCTGATATCACACTCCTGATGACAGTCTTTTGTCAAAAATTGGAGCACATATTTACCTACTTGAATGCATTTAGATTTTCTAGTGTGAAGCTAAAAAAGAAAATCATGAAGTAGAGAACAAAAAACTGACTGGAAGAAGTGAAGTTGAGTCTGCTGAGATCAAATAAGAGTTTGAAGAAGACCTAAGAGAGAGATAATCACAGGAAATATTTTAAAAACTCTACTAATTAAAACTAATTATCAACTTCATGCTAGAAAGAAAATGAAATGGGAAAACAAAATTACAAGGAAATGTGAAATTGAAACATCCATAGTGATATAACTGATAATCTATAAAATCAGCCATTATGAAATCAATATGTCAACTTGATATAGACTATAGTCATATGAGGGAGAAACTTTGATTGAAAAAATTTTGCTATAAAATCAGTCTATAGTCAAGCTTATAGAGTGAATTCTTAACGAGTTATTGATTTGATGGGAGAGAACTGATCCATTTTGTGTAGGGTGAAGTCTGTATGCTGGTGGTCCTGGATTCTATAAGAAAGCAGGCTAAGCAAGCCATGAGAATCAACCCAGTAAGTAGCACTATTCATTGGTCTCTGCATCAGCTTCTTCCTCCAGGTTTTTGCTCTATTTGAGTTGCTTTCTTGATATCTTTCGATGATGTACCTTTTCCTTCCCAACATGCATTTTGTCATGGTGTTTCATAATAGCAATAGTATCCCTAACTTAGATGACTGGTGGCGAAAGATCACAAGTACGTATTTAAAGACTAGGAATGTCATTTAGGATGAAATTATATATAATTTACATAACCATCATATAATATAATGACAATCATCAGTTAATATAATCATGGAGAAAATACATTACATTAAAAATAATAGAAAACATCATTTAATACGCAAATATCAAAATATATTTTTATGAGAATACTTTCCTTAAAGTTAAAAATCTATAATAACAACAATAACAATCATAATCATAATAATCACAATAATATTTTCCAAGAAGGTATAATAATACTTAACAGGCATGGTTCTATAATAGTTATCTAAATATTTAAAATAAATAAATAAAAGTACATTTTTTGAACAAAGACATTTTCACAAGGCAAAGAAGTATTAAATATGACAAAATGTTTTGATATCATTCTCATAATACATAATTAATTAAGTAGACAGAAAACCACCAAAGATAGAGAAAATATGAACTCATTATCAACTAACTTGATCCAATTAACATTTTTAGAACATTGAGAGCTAAATATATGCTGTTTCCACATACAACAAAATTATTTCCAAAGATGAATCATATTCTAAGTCATAAAACAATTATTACCACTGATAATAGAATTTCAATTATATATAAAATCTCCAATCACAGTGAGACTCAAGCAGAAAACAGTAGCAATAAGAATACAGAGAATCTTAGGGGAATTTTTGTACTAAAATGTACACTTCTGAAATGCTTGAAATGAAAGAAGAAAACAAATAGAAAAAGTGTTTATAAATCAAATAAAAAGAGAAGCCATGTATTACATTAAGTAAGTGGGTATTAAGGAAGTGAGACAAAATTGAGGTTGTTTTATTAATTCACTAAAAATAGTTTCATGTTTTTATAATTCCATTTTCATGCTATTCTGAGAGTTAAAAACCAGTCTGTCATGCTAAAAATGTTTCCTGTAGGTTAAGAGAAAATGTTTCAGATCCAAAGATTTAAAAAACATACGAGGAAAAGATTGGGGTTAGGTGTCCACTGTTTTATACTAATGTTTTTATGATTTTATACTAATGTCACCATATATATATATATATGTGTGTGTGTGTGTGTGTGTGTGTGTGTGTCTGTGTGTGTGTGTGTGTCTGTGTGTCTGTGTGTCTGTGTGTGTGTCTGTGTGTCTGTGTGTCTGTGTGTGCAGCCTCAATATATGTGAAATGTATTATATCATGTCTACCTCACAAAACCATTAAAGGACTTGTAAAAGAGAAAAGAAAAAAGTAGTAGAGATTTATGACTGCTAAAGGATATCTTTGATGAACTGAAGTATAACTTTATATACATTCATACTCTTTACCTGTTTATCCTTAACAGTCATAGTGTTTTGTGACAAATAGGAAAACAAGCCTTAGAAAAACTTATAAATGAAAATAGAAAAATAGTCATAGGCAAACAAATGCAGACAAGAACCTGCTGTGACACCACATGATAAAACTAAAGAAAGGTGACCCAAGATTTTAAAAAAACTAACCTTAGTTTATCCAGTTACTATACAAGACCTACCAGAAGAGTATACATACCTCCTAAGGGTATGAAGAAGTTAAGTGGAATCTTATAGACATATTAAATTTGAGGCAATTCAAAGAAGTGATCATCTTATAGAATATTTATCCTATGTGAAGTAGATAATAAATTCATGTGTAATTCAGGACAAAATTGTTCCTCAAGGTTGGAGAGTTTTGGCAGCAGAAATATTGGAAGCTGGTCCTCAGTTACAATTGTGATCATA
Source organism: Grammomys surdaster (assembly GCF_004785775.1). NCBI lineage: Eukaryota > Metazoa > Chordata > Mammalia > Rodentia > Muridae > Grammomys > Grammomys surdaster. The sequence goes on along the minus strand of NW_021604641.1, from coordinate 670,848 downwards.
GTGGAAAGAAGAAGCTAGAGCCATAGAACAATGACATAAGGCTAGATGTATTAATATTTCCTAGGATGAATTGCTAGGTTAAGGTTGATAAGTTAAAAAATCAGCTTGAATTTGATAATCACAACTTGGTACCATGTTATTAAGCAGCTTTAAATGCATGGGACAGGTTCAGGAATCAGGAAAAAGTCTGAGGCATTTACAAAAATTATACAAGCCCTGTCCAAGATTTTGTAAAATTCCCTTAAGATATAAATAGAATAGTATCATAATCAGAAGTCAGAAAAGTATTAATCAAATCTTTGGCTTCTGAAAAATGATAATTCAGAATGAGTAATGGTAATTAGACCTCTAAAGGCAAGATCAGCTCCAATAGATGAACAGATTAAAGATACAGCTGGTATTGGATATCACATCTATGATATTACTATGATAGAATAAGTAAGTTCTAAAAGTTCTAGGAAAAAAAATCACATATCAAATGTTATAATTGTGATAACCGAGGTCATTTGAAAAGGTATTATAGGCAAGACATTCCTAGAAACGGTGCTTTTTTTTTTTCCCTACAGATAATTGAAAAAAAAAAGTCTCAGACTTCTAGAGTATACAGAAGTTGTGACAGAGGAAGTCATTGGATTAATGAATACAGATCAACAAGGGATAGGCAAGGTAACCCTTTGCCATCAGAAAACCACCAAAGGGGGATCCCAGTGCCCTAATATTAAATTTGATTCCACTGTTCCCTGTCAGGATCAGAAAGACTCATTTACAAAGCAATTAAAAGGTTTGATGCCTGTTGTTAAAAATAACACTGCTCTGGATGTAATCTTGGACAGAACAGCTTTAATAGGTGAAACAAAAATTCAGAGGAGATGAGTAAACAAGAATTTTGCCAAACTGGTATAACTAATAGGAGACTAAAAATGAAAATAGAAATAAATGAACTGAAGTTGGTGGATTACTATAAAGATACGCAGATTAACAATAATTTCACCAAAATCCTGCCACCCAGACTGGCCTTTTCAGGAGGAAAATTTTCAGTTTCTATAGATTGCAATTTTATCTCAGGTGACACAAAGGACAGGGTAAGTTAAGTGTATAGGGCCATAACAAAGCCATATGTGGTTGAAGTAGCCTGAATTTCATAAGAAACAACATATCAATAGCAGGAGTCTGAATATATATTTTTCTCTTGTCAATAAGCAAAGGAAATTAAATGTAAATGTGTATTTGTCCTTTCTATAACCAGACTTCATTACCTGCAGGTAGTTACTCAAAAGGTACCCAAAGAAATTGACTTTGGCAAATGGATGTGTTTCACTTTGTAGAATTTGGGAAAATAATGTATGTACAGCATAACACAGATACATAATCAAAATTTCAAAGGCCAATTGCTTTAAGTTCTGATAAAATGGATTCTATAATTACACATTTATTAAACCTTTGGTTATTATAGGGATAACTGTACAAATGAAGATTGATAATGCTTCAGCATTTGTCTCTAGAACAATGAAACAATTGTTTGCACATTACAACATAAAGTCTACTACAGATATGCCATACCATAAAATGCTACAGGAAAGGAACTACAGAAAGATCTAGTCATACTAAAACAGATATTCTTAGTAAACAAAAAGGTGAAATTAAAAAAAACAGAGAGAGATTATATAGTGTTTTAGTAACTTTATATTTTTTAGTGCTAATAAGAAAGGGACAACAGTTGCAGAGAAACATTTTAGTTTACATGGCTATCCAAATTTTTACAAGAAATATGTGGGTTCTCTTTGCTCCATATTCTCACCAGTATGAACTGGTTCTTAGTTTATTGATCTTAGCCATTCTGACTGTTATACGATAAAATTTAAAAATGGTTTGGATTAACATTTCCATAATTTTGAACATCCCTTTAGTTGTTCTTAGGCATATGTATTTCTTCTTTTGAGAATTCTTTATTTAAGTCAGTATGCCACTGTTAAATTGAGTTATTTGTTTTCTTGATATCTAGCTTTTAAATTCTCTCTATATTTTGGATATTAGCCCACTATTGGATATTACTGACATAAAAACATACATGTTAACCAGCAGAATAAAATTGTGGACTCAGACATAAATGATATAACTATGAAAACATGATTGTTGATAAAGAAGAGAGAAATACACATTGCAAAAAAAAAAGGTCACATCTTTGGTAAATGGTACTGGTCAAAATGGATAGCTGAATGGATGGAAATCCAAATTGTTTCGTTCTTAATAATCTGAATAAAACCCAATTCCAGATTGATAAAAGTTTCAACATAAAGCCAGATAAACTGAACATGACAGAAGGGAAGGTAAGAATAGCCGTTTTATTACTGTAATTCTATAGTATAACTTGAATTTAAGGATGTTGGAATGATGATACTTCCTGCAGATCTTACAGTATTCACTATTATTTTAGCTATCCTGTTTTGGTGTTAGAATGTGTGTGTGTGTGTGTTTCTATATGAAGTTCAAATTTTTTCATTCAAGATCTGAAAAACTGTATAATTGCGTTGGAATTTTTATGAAGATTTCATTGAATCTATAGATTGCTTTTAGAAAAAGGTCATTTTTATTGTTAACCCTACCAATTCATGAGCATGATAGATATTTCCATCTTTTAATATCCTCTTTCTTCAAGGTCTTGAAGTTTTTGTCCTATAAAACTGTCTTGGATGAAGTTATCCTGGGATTTTTTTATACTATGTGAAAAGAATTATTTCCCTGATTCCTTTTTCAGTCTGTTTGCACATTATATAGATACAGACTACAAACTTTTGTGAGTTAATCTTGCATCCAGTTACTTTGCTTAATTTGCTTATCACCAGTAAAAGTTGTCAGTGTAATATTTTGAGGTTACTTATGATACTTCATGTATCATCTGCAAGTAAAGATACTTTAACATTTTCTTGTTCCTAATTTTAGTATAATTGCTTTAAATTTCTCTCCATCTAATGTGTTCTTGACAGTCAGCTTGTTGTAAACTGCCTTTATGATAACAACATATGACTTTTGTGTTCCTAATCTGTCCTGGACTTTTATCGTTAAGGGGTATTGAATTTATCAAAGGTCTTTCTTTATCTAATGTAATGAACATGTGATTTTCACTTTTCAGGTCTTTTTAATGTGGTACACTACATTCTTCACTTTATATATATTGAACCATCCCTGCATTTCTGGAATGAAACTTCCTTGTTATTAAATCAGACCAATTTACTAGACTGTGCTCAAGGTGCTGGGTGCCAGGATGGAGGAGGCTAAACCACCCATTTTAACAGTCATAGATCAGAAATCCATCCCCAAGTTTCTGGAATGAATCCTCCTTCTGAAACGAATGAATAATCCTTGTTTACCTGATCTTGGTTTAAGGTGGGAAGACTCAATCTCTTTGGGTTAAACCGCTCCTTGTGCCACAATCCTGGTCTGTATATAAAGGACTGAGCTAAGCACTAACATTTATCACTGTTGTTGCTGATTGAACATTCAATGCAGACATCATTCCCAAGATCCTCATACCAAGATTACCCCAGCATAATAAACTGCATTCTCATAATCTAAGTTAAAATAAACCCTTCCAGCCTTAAATTGTCTTATCAGGATATTTTATCCAAACTACTAGGACCTTCAGCAAGAGTTAGCCATGAGAACAAAGGTTCTAAGAACCTTGGATAATGAGCTATATTATATAAGAAAGAGGACAGAGGGAGATAAAATACATAGAATGCAAACAACAAACTTCATGTATCTGTTTTGGATTAAAAGAAGGAAAAGAAGAGGGAGGAAGAAGAGGAGGAGAAGGAGGAGGAGGAAGGGAAGGAGGAGGAGGAGGAGGAGGAGGAGGAGGAGGAGGAGGAGGAGGAGGAGGAGACAGGGACAGGGATGGGGACAGAGACGAGGACGAAGATGACATTCACTCTAAACCTAGAAATTTTAAGGAGCTGCTTTTCTGAAGAACTAAGTGGAAGAAGAAAAGAGAGTGCTCAGTATAAGAGGCTGAACAAGAAGAATACTTTGGGGCCTGATATTGTAAGGCTTGTATGAGGGCATTTGAATATGCATTAAAATAAACATATCATAGAACACACAAAGACTGTTCAGTTTTAAAAGTGTTGCCTATCATTCAGCATTTTAACCCTGGAACCCACATAAAGGTGGAGAGCGAGAACTAAATCCACTAAGTTGTCCTCTACTTTCCACATGTTGTTTTGTACACACACATACACACGCACACACTAAACTAAGAAAAGATCTAATTAAAAATATGGTATCATTATTCAGTTGTATTTGAAGAACTTATGGAAAGTCCATTTAAATCTTTCCACAAATATATTTCGTATATAATTTGGCATGGTGATTTAGGGTAATATTTTTCTCTGTTTTTCAGAACCTTAACAACAGAAAAGAAAAAAGAAAAAGAAAGAACCCTATTTGTAATATAGTATAATAGTTTAGAGATTCATTTCATTGCCATTTTTTTCCCCAGAAACCAGTTGATCAACTGGCCAAACTATATGACAATAATATACAATGTACTTCTTTATTATAGATCTGTAAGCACAATCAGACAAATTTACTAGACTGTGCTCAAGGGGCTGGCTGCCAGGATGGACGCTAAACCGCCCATTCTAACAGTCATAGCTCAGAAACTAACCAGACAGAACAGAAAGAGACCTAAAAACTAGAGGCTAAATAATCAATAACCCAGGAGAAAAAAACAACCATAGCAATGTGGAACAGAATGAACTTAAAAATCAGAGGTCAAACAAGCCTTGACAGGAGAAACGAAACAAGAATGCAGAGTGATTCAACTTGGTAAGTGAATGTAATGGAGATTAAAGGTGAGCAAGGCAAGGGAACTTCTGGTGGGAAAACTACTTAACCTTTCTTGAGAGTTTCCCTCCTGCTCCAACTTCAGGAGTTTTATTCTCCACAGCCTTGGGACTTTTTAACCCAACCAGAAGCCACTCTGAAATGTCCCAAAACCACCTTGGCACCACCACATGTACATATAACTGGAAGATTTCGGCTTGTGATGTCTATCATGACAAGGAACCATAAAAGAGAAAGAAATGTTTTTTTTCTTTGAGTTTGTTTATATAGTGGATTACAGTGATGGATTTCCAAATATTGAACCATCCCTGCATTCCTGGGATAAAACCTACTTGATCATGATGGATGATTGTTTTGATGTGGTCTTGGATTCGGTTTGCTAGAAATTTATTGAGTATCTTTGGATCGATGTTTATAAGGGAGATTGATCTGAAGTTCTCTTTCTTTGTTGTGTCTTTTTTGGATTTGGGTATGAGTGTAATTGTAGCTTCATAGAGCGAATTGGGTAGTGTTCCTTCTGTTTCTATTTTGTGGAATATTTTGAAAAGAATTGGTATTAGGTCTTCCTTGAAGGTCTGAGAGAATTCTGCACTAAAACCATCTGGTCCTGGGCTTTTTTTGATGGGTAGACTTTTAATGACTGCTGCTACTTCCTTAGGGGTTATGGGACTGTTTATATGGTTTATCTGCTCCTGATTTAACTTTGGTACTTGGTATCTGTCTAAGAAGTTGTCCATTTCATCCAGGTTTTCCAGTTTTGTTGAGTATAGGCCTTTGTAGTAGGATCTGATGATTTTTTGAATTTCTTCAGTTTCTGTTGTTATGTCTCCCTTTTCAGTTCTGATTTTATTAATTTGGATACTGTCTCTGTGCCCTCTGGTTAATCTGGCTAACGGTTTATCTATCTTGTTGATTTTCTCAAAGAATCAGCTCCTGGTTTTGTTGATATTTTGTATTGTTCTTTCTGTTTCTATTTGGTTAATTTCAGCCCTGAGTTTGATTATTTCCTGCCTTCTACTCTACTTGGGTGTATTTGCTTCTTTTTGTTCTAGAGCTTTTAGTTGTGCAGTCAAGTTGTTAGTTTGTGCTCTCTCTAGTTTCTTTTTGTAGGCACTTAGACCTATGAGTTTTCCTCTTAGCACTGCCTTCATGGAGTCCCACAAGTTTTGGTATGATGTGTCGTCATTTATATTGAATTCTAAAAAGTCTTTAATTTCTTTCTTTATTTCTTCCTTGACCAAGTCATCATTGAGTAGAGAGTTGTTCAGTTTCCATGTGCAGGTGGATTTTCATTGGTTTTGTCATTATTAAAGACCAGTCTTAGTCCGTAGTGATCTGATATGATGCAAGGGATTATCTCAATCTTTTTGTATCCATAGAGTCCTGTTTTGTGACCATGATCAACTCAAACAAATCAGTAGCCTTCCTCTACATGAAAGATAAACAGACTGAAAAAGAAATTAGGGAAATGACACCCTTCACAATAATCACAAATAATATAAAATACTTGGTGTGAATCTAAGCAAGTAAGTGAAAGACCTGTATGACAAGAACTTCAAGTTCCTGAAGAAAGAAATTGAAGAAGATGGAAATATCTCCCATTCTCATGGATTGGCAGGATTAATATAATAAAAATGGTCATCTTGCCAAAAGCAATCTACAGATTCAATAAAATTCCCATTAAAATCTCAACTCAATTCTTCACAGAGTTAGAAAAGGAAATTCTCAAATTCATTTGGAATAACAAAAAAACCAGGATAGCAAAAATTATTCTCAACAATAAAAGAACTTCTGGAGGAATCACCATCCCTGACCTCAAGCTGTACTCCAGAGCAATAGTGATAAAAACTATATGGCATTGGTAAAGAGACAGGCAGGAAGATCAATGGGATAGAATTGAAGGCCCAGAAATGAACCCACACACCTATGGTCTAAAAGGAGCTAAAACTGTCCAGTGGAAAAAGGACAGCATTTTCAACAAATGGTGGTGGTTCAACTGGAGGACACCATGTAGAAGAATCAAAATTGATCCTTTCTTATTTCCATGTACAAAGCTCAAGTCTAAGTGGATAAAAGACCTTCACATAAAACCAGATACATTGAAACTAATAGAAGAGAAGGTAGGAAAGACCCTCGAATATTTGGGCATATGGGAAAAGTTCCTGAACAGAACACCAATGGTATTTGCTCTAAGAACAAGAATTGACAAATGGGACTTCATAAAACTGCAAAGTTTCTGTAACGCAAAGGACACTGTCAATAGGACAAAATGACAACCAACAAATTGGGAAAAGATCTTTACCAATCCTACATCTGATAGAGGGCTAATATCCAATATATACAAAGAACTCAAGAAATTAGACTCCAGACAACCAAATTACCCTATTAAAAAATGGGGTATAGAGCTTAACAAAGAATTTTCAACTGAGGAAACTCAAATGGCTGAGAAGCACCTAAAGAAATGTTCACTATCCTTAGTCGTCAGGGAAATGCAAATCAAAAGAACCCTGAGATTCCATCTCACACCAGTCAGAATGGCTAAGATTAAAAACTCAGGTGATAGTAAATGTTGGCGAGGGTGTGGAGAAAGTGGAACACTTCTCCATTGTTGGTGTGACTGCAAGATGGTACAACCACTTTGGAAATCAGTCTGGCGGTTCCTCAGAAAATTGGACATAGTATTACCTGAGGATCCAGCTATGCCACTCCTAGGCATATACCCAGAACATGCTCGGACATATAACAGGGACATATGCTCAACTATGTTCATAGCCACCTTATTTATATCAGGAGCTGGAAAGAACCCAGATGTCCTTCAACTGAGGAGTGGATTCAAAAAACATGGTACATTTACACAATGGAGTATTACTCAGCTATTAAAAACAATGAATTCGAGAGTTTCCTAGGTAAATGGATGGAACTAGAAATTATCATCCTGAGCATCCTGAGTGAGGTAAGCCAATCACAAAAGAACACACATGGTATTCACTCACTGATTATTGGATATTAGCCCAGAACTTTGAAATGCCCAAGATTCAACTCACAGGCCACATGAAGCTCATGAAGAAGGAAGACCAAGTAGGGATGATTTGGTTCCTCTTAAAAGGAGCAACAAAATACTCAAGGGAGCAAATATGGAGACAAAGTGAGGGACAGAAACTGTAGGAGGGGCTGTCTGAAGACCATTCCACCTGAGTATTCATCCCATGTGCAGTCACCAAAGGTAGATGCTCATGTGAAAGTCAGGAAGTGCATGATGATAAGAGCATGACATAGATGTCTCCTCAGATTTCTTCAAGAGTCTGACATATTCAGAGGCAGATGCTCTCAACTAGCCATTGAACTGATCATGAGGTTCCCAATGGAGGAGTTAGAGTAAAGATCATTGGAGCTGAAAGGGTTTTTGGCCCTATGAGGAGAGCAGCAATACCAACCAACCACAGCTCCCAGGGTCTAAACCACCAGCCTGGGAGCACTTAGGGATGGATCCATGACTTCAGCTCTATGCGTAAGAGCGGAGGGCCCTGATGGGCATAGGTGGGAGAAGAGATCCTTGGCCTCATAAAGGCTGGATGCCCCAGGGGGTGGGAATTTGCGGGTGGGGAGGTAGGAGTGGGGGGGTAGGTAGGGGTACATCCGCAGAGAAGCAGGAGGAGGGGTGAGGGGATAGGGGGTTCCTGGGTGGGTGGGGGATGGTGTAAGGGGACAACATATGAAATGTAAATAAAACATCCAATAAAAATAAAATAAAATAAAAGAGACAGAAATGGAATTTTAAAGGTGCACTTTCTTTAGAAAGTCAGCTATCTGAAGATAGCATATTAACATCTCTAAAAAAAAATACGTTGTTCATATGTTTTCCAGGTATTATATTATGATACAAGATTTGAAGGAGAGGATGACAAAAGGCAATCAATCATTTAGACTTTAGTCTTCTCCTTTTTTGGTCAAGTCACTTTGCCTTTTGGACATATGATATTTCTCTTTCTTGTACTTCTTGTATTTCTGCTCTTGTACTTTCCCCTCATAATCTCTGTGAAGTAGAGTTCTCAAACTATCAAGAACACTGAGCCTCCTGCCCCACACGATGTGCCACATAGGCTAAAATTTAAGTCTGAATGAAATAATAGTAAATCAGAATTAGCAACATGTGCATGCTAAGCTATTTACATTATTTGTGAAAATTAATTCTTAAAATACGACATACAAGCATACTTGTTGTAATGTAGAGTTCTTATAATACAGAAACACATATTTTTTCATCAGAAGCAAACTGCATTGTGATGTGATTCACTCAACTTCTAAACTATAAGAAATTACTCACCATTTCATTTCTTAGGAGTGAGTATTTGATCTTTGAATTTCCCTTGTTAATATAATAAATATAATATAATATAATATAATATAATATAATATAATATAATATAATATAATATAACATAATATATAACTCAAATGCTTGTATAACATTGCAAATCTTATTATTTAGTGAAAATAATCAAAATGACAATGGTTCTTTTGGAATTCCTGATGCCATGTCTATCATTTATTGTGCACTGTAGTATTTATTTTTCTCTTTTGTTTGTCTATACCAAACATAGATATGTACACATCTAAATTTATTTTTCAGGCCTTTCTCTTATTACTTTTGGAATTCTGTCCAACTTTGAAACATAATTATACCCTAAAATAGTTTATCAAAGTTTGATTTTGCCACTTGCTCATGTGATTTTAATTTGAAAGGACTTTTGCTTTAGTAGGATTTCACTCTTAAGAACAGTATACTTCAGAAGGTATGGACAGCATTAAATATTCCGAAAATGCTTTATAAACATATGTATTATTTATGGGAAATGGAATATTTTTGAAAGCCTAATTATGGGGAGTACTTTGTTCCTCTTATAGTTTGCTTTCCTTCACTTGTTTTGCCTTAAGTGAAACAAAGAAGCTTTTGATCATGTTTCCTTTTTCATGTTGTGGATGCCTTTGCAGAGTGAGGAGCTGGGCATGCTGGTGAACTCATTTATAGGGAAACTAGTTTACGAATTGAAATAGCACTGCACCAGTTCCCATTTTCTTTTTCTGGCCTGTGTTCCTGAATTCAGTAATATGCAATTATAGTAACTGCCAAAATGAACACTAACTCAATAGCAAAAACAGAAAGAAAACGACCCTGATATTCTTGCTTCTGAGAAGTAATTACATAGCTGCATCAAGAAAACAGGAATCATCGTGTAAAGAATACTAAGGGTAAGCTAAGGAGGCCTGGAGGAACACCCACAGGCTGACAGAAAGGCTATTTGCTCTGTTATGTGTAAAGCAGGTCAACATAAAATCATTCAACATAATGTCTCTGTGAATATCTTTGAATAATTTTTTCCCACACTGTTATGCATAGGCTTTCTTCAAAGGCCAATTTGAGTCTGCCATAGAGATATAGAAAAACCACTTTAAATTGTAAAAAGTGTTTTTTTTCCTTTTAATAAAAATGTTCCTTCACTTTCATTATCACTGTAAATTTTGAGCAAGGTTATGGACAATATACACTGAACATTAGTTTTTTTCCCTTGTGTTGCCGGTCCATGTCATTGCTCAAAGCACCCTGGGGTTCTCAAAGAGAAATACAGCACTGATGGAGGTATATGTCAGGATTGGTTCTTATTTAACAGATTATGAGAGGAGAGTGAAGGAACACTTCCTAGTGCCACACTCAGAGTTACAGGCAATCTCTCCTCATCTCCTCTCTGTCAAGGAGGATAAGCCTCAACAGGGTTTTCTCTGTTGATATGATCATGGAATAACTATATGTCTATTAAAAAACTTTTAATGACAATAATACTAAAATTTTCAACAAAAAATAGCAATTGTAAATACTTTCTATATATTTGTAAGTTATTTCCCCACGCAGCATATTAGAAACAATTATTTTTGTTGTTGGGAATTGAAACCAGATTTTGATGAAAGGCATACTGAAATTTGGTTGTGTCCTGATCCAATATAGTGCTCACTTTTTTTTCTTTTTATTTATTTTTATGTCTATGCATTGCTCTACGGGCTCTATTATGCATGCTGCATTTGACACTATTTTTAGGGAGAAAAATCCTTGCAGCCTTGGGGTCAACCTGGACACTGTAACATTTGTCAGGCACAACCTGTTAGACACAAATATATAAATGACTTATCCCTAGGATTAGGAAGGGACCTGCAACATAAGTATGTACTTACTGGGTTCATCAAGGATAAACTTCCTGATTGTTCTAGGAATTTTGGATCTCAGGTTACTATAGCAGCCTACTTGACTGCCATCATAATCCCCTCCACACAATCCTGCCTGGACCTGGAACTGCTCTGATTCTAATTTACTCCTGCTCTAAACCGAGTTCCATCTTTCATCTAAAAGCTCTCCTCCATGACTTTTCTCTCAAACCTGAATGAAGCTTTTTTAGCGGTAGCTGGCACTGGTCTGAGTTGATATTTTATCAGTACAGACTCCCAGTTCACTTTTGAAATTTGTTTCTGTTCTATAGCCTCATACAGTTATATTAGTTCTGTAACCCATACATATGCTTTTAAATGCATAAATAAATTACTATATACTGTGTGATATGAAAGTTAATAGTAATACTTACAATTAGGATTTATAAAAATATTGTATTTGCCTTGGCAAGACTACCAAGGTAGGTGGAATTTATTTAAATTTCTGTTTGTAACTGTTAAACCTAGTAAGAGTACTGTCAATAAGTTTTCAGATTACTTTTTTGTTTGTTTTTTAATTTTTATTGGATATTTTATTTACTTACAATGCAGATGTCATCCCCTTTCCCTATTTTCCCTCCCTAGAACCCCCATCCCATCCTTCCTCCTCCTTTATGCTTTTATACCATTTTAATTACATGCATGTATTAAGGTCAGTTCTAAGTTGAGGGTCTAGCAATACAATAAATGCAAATAGTCAAGGAACAAGCAAGATAATAAACAAATAGTCAAAGAAAAAGCAAGGCATTAAACCCCATTATGTGAACACTCCTGTGATCACTGTTTCTAAGGGCTTATCAGGATGACCAATGTATCTAAGCCTACTTCCCTGTCGTAGCCCAAGGTCATTTTCATGTCTGAAACCTACGTCTTTGTTCTAGCCTAAAATTTAGACTCCTGTCTGAAATTAAAGAGAGAAATATTTTCTTTGCCTTTGTTCTTGACATAATTTGTGAGTGACAGAGTTGTCTATAATTTGAAATACGTCCTTTGTGTTTTACTGCTGTGATACTCAAATTAGAGATAAATATAGACATACAGAATTTCTTTTGTAGCATGAGATCTTACAGATACTTATTGCCTCCATTAGCCCAGTGTTCAGCTAATGCACACAGGCCCTTAACATGTTAGAAACACTGATTAAATCAGTGTTTCTCTATTAGTTGACCCACATTGTGGATCTCCCTACATAATGTTTATTTTGGAAACTTTGTGTTCATTTCATATTTCATTATCAACTTCTTTTTCAAATATACATTGAAATAGTTTTCTCTATTGTTTATATATGTTTTTTCATAAATTTTTTCTAACACAGTAAAATGACTTCTACCCTCCCCACTTTTTGGTAAACCTACTGCCTTGATGTACTTGTCTAAGTGGACCTGAGCTATGGGTCTTGTAATATTCTATTCTCTCAGGCATTAACTTTTACCTTAGGTCTATAATTTTAAGGATGTTTAGATTATATCGTATTTACTTCACCACAACCATTTTACTCACTTTTTACTCCTTTGCATTTCTACTCTTGGGACTGTAACATAAGAATGTAGTGAAAGAAAATTGGGATGAAAGGATAGACAAACTATGAAATGAGAAGAAAGCATGGGATAATGGGGATAGCAGCTGTCATTAAAGTAAAGTAAAGAGGCATTTAGTATCTACTGCAATTAAATGAAATGAATCCAGATTTTAAACTAACAACATAAGTGAAGAAAGTATTTAGGTGCACAATGGAGACACTGTTCAGTGATGATCTCCCTGCATGTATGGCCTAATATCTTTTATGGATTGTGGATGTGATTGCTACAAACAAACAAATTAAGGTGATACTACTACTCTATGTATATTTATCATATGGGTGAATAATCCAAAGTAATCATAAAGAGATCAATTATGTCTGTGAACCCTGTTTGTTTTCTAAATAATACTGAATAAATAAATTTACCATGACAAGTGTCAAGTAAGCCCATTTTGACTATTATTTGTTGTTGTTATTGTCTCCTACAGAAATATTTGTTTGCTCAGTCATTTGTTTGGTAAAGGATCTCATTACATAGCCCCAGATGGCTTGAAGCTCTACATAGTGTTCATAGTGTTGCTGGATCATGAACATGTAACCTTCCTGACTCGGCCTCCTAATGTAGAGATAATAGGTACTTGTTCTCATAGTAAGCTACTTCACTTTATTAAGGTCTCATATCTTCCCTTCCTGCGTCTCCATTGATTCAGTAGAAGTAAAAACAGAAGTACTATTAAGAACACTCTTTAATCTCTCACATAATGATATACTAGAAATCATTTTTGGCAGCTTGCATGAGTTACTTGGTACAATTTCAGGAATTATGAATGACAATCAACACTCATATCTTAAAGTCAGCTATGTGAAAAAGTTTACCTAAAAAGTTCTGAAAAATGTCAGAAGTATATGATTTATTTTTGGTTATAGAGAATCAGTTGGAATTTACCACCATATTACAGTTCTCTCTTCACATTACCAATCAAATATTTGAGAATATTTTATTTAACATTTTAAGCATTCATATAATTTAAATAATGCAGGATAACTTAATTCAACACTGGAGTTCCCATTTCATAGGGTCACATTTCCTTTCCAATTTTATATGAGATTACTTGCTCTATCTATTTAATTTAATAGTAATTAAATCCATTTAGTGTTACCTGCTTGTACAAGATTATGGAACCATCTTCTTCCATGAATATCCTCTCAGGGCCAACATCTCTAAACAAGAATGCACCATCCTCTCCAACTAATGATGAAATATTAATAATTCATCAGACAGGGATGAAACTTCATGAGCCTATGACCTGACAATAATAAGACTTTCACCAGTGTGATCTTTTTCAAGTTTTATATCCACAGTCCTGTCTATTATGAGGTCATGTGTGCAATTGTGTTATCATGTAAGCTATAACCTTTCGTTACATACATTCAATCCTTTGTATCTTACCATCTTCTTTCATTTCTTCTACAATTATCTCTGAGCCTTGCTGGAGGTGAATAGTATAGCTGCCCAATTGATTGTTTTTTTGCATCTTCCCAGGTTCTGGGTCTCTGTACTAATTAACATGTTCTAAAATGATATTTCCCTAATGAAGATTGAGAGATGTACTAATCAACAGATGTAAAATAAGAACTCAGAGTCTACTTTATTCCTAATGCATTTAGTAGAATAATATAACTAAGTCCTCAACTAGGGTCTATGACCTTTACAACCATAGAATATTGGCCCAATGATTAGCATTATTCATGGGTTTTGTCTTGTAGGGCTGGACTTTAATCCACTCTGAAAGTCATTGGTTGATTCCACTATTGCACTGGTGGACATATTTTCCAGGCCAGCCCTTTTAGCCGCATGGCTCACAGCTGAGCAAAACTGCTGATGACTGTATTTTTCCAGGAGTATGAATTGAAACTTCCATCACAATAAAAAGAATCCAGTACAAATGAGGCATCAACGTTAGTATGAACTTGATTGTCCATATCCTATAATACAAGTATGTGATGTTTTCAGCAAGAGAATATTTCATCAATTTTCAGAGGTAATCAAGAATAATGATAATAGCTCAAAATATTTTTACAGTAGTCTAAGGAGCATCAATAACAAAAATCTCAAAAAATGGTAATCCATATCAGACACCCACCTTTTAATTTGATTGCCAATTATGTGTGTTGGTAGAATTGTTCCCCCATTGTAAAACAATCATTTTAAATCCTTTCTATATTTTAGCAGTGTGTGTGTGGGGGGGGCATGGGCATGCCCACATGCACATATGTGTCTGCTAGTGCTTTTTCCATAGAAAGATAGGCCAGAAGAAGGAATCAGATCAGATAGAACGCAAGTTCCAGGCAGATGTGAGCCACCACATGAGAATCACATAGGGCACTCTACTGGGCAAGAATTCTAAAACTCTGAGATATTTTTAATCCTTTTAATGTATATATTAAATAGTATATTATTTAAATACATACAATTTTTAGTTTTCTCAAGTCGAGTGAAAAATAGAGCAAAATTTCTAATTAAAATCCTGTTAAAAATAAAATTAGTACTGGAAATTAATTAATGTACAAACTCAATAGATTATTTCATTTTGGGTAATGTATACAGAAACTAGTTATGTTGGATTAAAGAAATATATATACATACATGTACATAAATATGTATATATAAATGAACACATATATTTACATATGTGTATATGTGTGTGTTTGAGAAATACTACAGTAGCAGTTTTACATATAGCATTTTCAATTATCTGTATTGTTAGTTATACCTCCCCATTCTTCTTCTTCTAGACTGTCTTCTTGTCCACCCCTCAATCCCTTAAACCCTTTCTCTTCCAATATTCTCCTATTCATCTTATCATCTTATCACCTGTTTTCTACCCACTTTCACTTTCATCAAATCCCATTCTTCAAATATCCTTTGGAAAAATCAAACAAGCATTTTTCTACTATGTACTCAAACAACTCAATAAAGTTCGATTTCCCAATACTGTGAAGATTACATAATTCTATAAACATATTATTTTTTATCTTGAGCCTTTCAACTTTAAGAATTTTGAATGAAACAAGTGATTTAGTTTAGTATTCATTTTCATCAAGTTTTCTAACAAAACCAAGTGTGATTGTTGAAGGGTGCTTTTGTGTCTGTGGGTACATGCATATTAAATAATTTGCTGGCTTGCTGTCTGTTACAACGTTACTTAATATTAAAGATTTTATGCTTTCCTAAACTCAGTACAATTAGAGTTTTGTACACATTACCCAAAAGAAAATATCTCATTAGTGTCATCTATTGATCTATTTCCAGTAATAATTTTATTGTCAACAGAATTTTACGTGGAAAATCTGCTCTATTTTTGACTGACCTAAATGAACTTTTACTTTTTTTAGTTAGTCTCTTTTTGTTTTCCTGCACTTTGGAATTTTCTGCCTAACCTCAGTTGACAGAATCTGTGGCTAAGTATTTTTTTTAATTCACTGACTCAGAGATGATAATGTGATAATAAAGGGTATCTTGTGTTTTATTGTTAACAAGAACTCACTGTTCTATCCAGTCCAAAAGGACCCAATGTCTACCTTATAACTGATGTCGTATATGAAAAATATAGCTCAAATATAGCATATAAGTACTAAAGCAATTTTACTCAAACAACTAGTAAGTGTTATTATATATGTTGTGGTATTGACATTTTAGAATAATAAGCTAATATTTTAACTCATAGCTATACCTCAGTAAGTAGCTACCAAGTGTGAAGCTCTAGGTTCAATCCTTAGTACCACAAAAATAAACAAATTCATTCATTTATTAAGATTTTCCTTGACTAGTTTTAGCTTGTATTAAAACTCCAATTAATCACAAAATTTAATGGCTCTATGTTAGAGCGCTTTATATTTCTTATCCAAAGGACTATAGTTCAAGAATACTGTTACCTCACCTGTTTACTATAATTATCATATAATATTTGATGTGTATTTATCATAAACAGGTCTACAATTAGACTAATATTTAATTTGTTTTATTTCATTTCATCTGTTTTATTTGTTTAATACAGGGTTTCATACAGATCATTTATCCTCTTCTTTACTATAAAATTAATTATTTTAAAGTCATGATTCTTTACATCCACATCTCAAGAACTATGGTTACAGACATATACAACCATGCCCCACTTTTGATTGGTAAATGCAGTCATTAATCAAGTCATATACTCTCTAAGTACTCGACAATATCACACTGGGTAAGGACTCTAGCAACTCCTTACACTGGTTTTCAAATATTTATGTGATCTTGTCCGCAAGTTTGTCTTATTGTTCTTTGTTCACTACAAGTTCGTGATATTCGTCTGATTTTTATAAACGTTTCTACCCAATTAATATTAGCAATGATTCTGTCCATGGGTTTCTCTGGTGACCTCATGAGTCATTATTTTTCTCTGGTAGTATTTACTTGTCACCTTCTATTCAAATTTGATCGTTCTCCTCAAATCATACACTGTTTTCTTTCACCCATACCTCCAATACTCCTGAAACAGGCTTTCCTCGTATGCTTATCTTTCCTTTTTCTTTTTTTTCTGTTTTGTGTGTGTATTCAATAATTTTTATTATTAATTATTTATTTATTTTTCATCTGGATTACAGCTTCCTTCTCCCAATCCCTCACTCTCCTCTACCCTCTCCCTATCCTGCACTACTCCTTTCCTGCTCCTTAGTAAAGTGGTGGCCCCCCATGGATATCAACCATCCTTGGCATATCAAGTGGCAGTAATACTAGGTGAATCTTCTTCTTTTAAGGCTATACAAGATAGGCAAGTTAGAAGAAAGGAATCCAATGACAGGTAGTATTGTCAGAGACAAACCTTGATTTCACTTTAAGGGTCTCACATGAAGACTCAAACCCACAGCTACCACATATAGGCAGACGACATAGGGCTGTCATATTCATGCTTCTTGGTTTACAGTTCATTTAGTCTCCATGAACCCCTATGGGACGAGGTTAGTAGACTCTATAGGTCTTCTTATGTTGTCCTTGACCATTCTTGCTCCTTTAATCCTTCTTTCCCCTCTTCCACAGGACTCCTGAACCTCCACTCAATGTTTTGCTATAGGTCTCTGCATCAGCTTCCAAGAGTTGCTGGGTGAAGCTTTTCTGACCACAGTTATGCCAGGGTTCTGTCTGCAAGTATAGCAGAATATCATTAGTAGTGTCAGTGGCCTCCTTCTCATGGCATGTGTTGCATGCTGGGCCAGTCATTGGTAAGCCCTTCCCTCAAATTCTGATATCTTCAACCTCTCAGTCACAAAAACAATTACATTATGAAATTTCCAGGCAATTGTATGTAACTAGTGAGGATCATTCTGAGTGACATAAGCCAGATGCAGAAAGACACACATAGTATTTGACTCACTTATAAACAATTATTAGTCATAAAGTATAGGATAACCGTGGTACAAATCAAAGAAGCTAAGTAATAAGAAGGGATAAAGGAAGCAAGCTTGATTCTCACTGAGATTAGACATTGGAGGGTAGATGGAAAGAAGGGCCTCAGTGAAGGATGAGGAGCAGGAGGGATGAAGTGAGAGGAGGATGGAGGGAAAGAGTGCTGAGCGAAACAACTGGATTGGATGGGACATCACTGGAACAAGCTAGAAACCTAGGAAAATCGAAACCACCATGAATCTATAAATGTCATCCTATCTAAGATGTCTAGCAATGGCATATGTGGATCCTGTACTAACTATCTTCCATAATCAGTCAAGACTTCCAGTGGAAAAATTGGAACAGAAATAAAGCCACAAAACTTAGTCCCACAATTTGTCCCATCTATCGGGTGTTTATCATCATTAAAACCCTTAAACGTTTGTCCAAAAGTCTTAAGAGCATTCTTGAGACATTGGTAAGTCATAATAAGGCCCATTTTTAAAATTTAAATGTGATTATATCATTTGCCTTTTGCACTGGGCATTTTATTTTACTAATAAAGCAAAAGAAATAGTAGATAAAAACACTATCAGAGTCCCATCATATGTCAAGATATGATATCATAGATATTATTCTTAAACTCATTATTTGTCATCATTATAAACTTGCAGTGTGCATGAGGAGGATGGGCTGCTGTATATACACAGGTGCATAGACACAGTTTTTATGTAAAGGGCAGAGACAAACATTTTGTATGTTGTTCAATTTCTGTACAACTTCTATTTTTTAAGACAAGTTATATAGCTCTTAACCTGTAGGCCACCTCTTGGGTACACTATGGACTAGAAAGCCCTAACTTCCCATTTCTCCCACTTCCCTAGCACTTGCACTGGAATTTTGTACTGTGGTTTTTATCTAGATCTGTAACATTCTTATTACATACATGCATCTCTATTATTTTACTAACTGATATGTCTCACCACCTCCAGAAAGTCTGTAGTATTTTAAAGTACATTTATTCGTATTTTTAAGAGATAATAACCCTTTTGTTATACCATAACTTGACTATGAAAATGTTTTGACGATTCTGCATGATGAAATATGAAGTATTCAAAAACTTCCATTTCACTGATTTTTGTCCAAAAAAGCATATGAATTTCTGTACATTTGCATTATAAGCTGATGTAGTCTTGTTTTGTTTTGTATTATTCCACTTTAAATGTCATGTCCTTGTTATGGAGTCTAAACCAGCCTTGAACTCCTGACCATCTTGCCTTGCGAAGGTCCTTTGTATTGCATGATTGCATTTGTATTGCTTTGTATTGCTTGCATTGTATGATTAAGTATCTTCTCGATAAATATATGTGTTTATATGAAAGACTGAAAAACATGGAGAATACAGTTATATAGTTCTGGCTAACTATAAATATATTTTTAAACTGTACCATAATAACTTCTCACCTAAAGAAGTATGCTTGTCATAACTGGTCTCCAAAAGTAGAATCTGAGTTTTAGTAAAATTTAAAATTTTAGAAAACTTGTTTCAGTGTTGAACTATTTGACAGAATTTTTGATGAGATTGGTAGTGTTATTTATCCATATGAGATTTGATATTGTATACTAATGTATTTTATATTTCAATATGTAACTGTAAAAAACAAATACTATAACTTAAAAACTCAAGCTTCTATGAAAGATCCACTAAAAGGGAAAAATAGGTCCTAGAGAGATAGATGAGTGTTTAAGAATTTGGGTTCAATTTTCGGCAACAAGATGTGTCAAATTATCAAATTATCAAACCTTGCATAACTCTTACCAGGGCATTCAATGTCCTCTTCTAGTCTACATTATCACCAGATGTGCAACTGATAAATATCCATGCAGGCAAAAAAAAACAATACACTTAAAAATATTAAATTAGATAGTATAAACTATTACAGGATATTAGTTAAGAGAAATTATTTAGTTGCTAGTCAAAAGGGTCCCATATAAACTTTCAAAGAATGTAAGTTCTTGGCAAGACAGTATTTTGCTGTCAAGAAACTGACAACACAGTTTTATTACTGAAGACAATATACAAACAACTCATAGATCATGGAGAAGTCAACTTGGTGCTTACATAAAACCTTCACCTCTGCACTCAACTGTCTTTGATATGGAAATGTATTCTTCAGGCTAACAAAAAAAATGTAGATACCAACTAAGCTACAAAGGCTGTTACTTATAAGTTTTTTCTGCTTGTAAAATATGCTAGGGCAATGGTGGTACAAGATTTGTGGCAATAATCAACCAGTGTCTGATGTGGATTCAAGCAGACTTTATGTGATGGAGCCCATACCCCACTGTTTGGGTAACCAAGAACCAGAGACTGGATTGGATAAAAGCAAATTGTACTGGTCTTTAAAAAGTATCAACAAATGATTCCTAATGAGATTCTTCTATGTTCATAGATAGTGCCTCCTTTAGCCATCATCAGAAAAGCATCTTCCTACAGCAGATAAGAATAAATACATAGACCCATAGCTTGACAATACACACACACACACACACACACACACACACACACACACACACAGAAATTCCACAATACTCATTTTTTTTTACTGGATGTCTCTATCAAATCCCTCTACCTCAGAGCTTAGAAAACCACATAGAAGAGGAGGTAGAAAAAATTAGAGCCAGAAGGTATGGTGGACACCAAGAAAACAAAGTCCTCTAAGCTAACATGAGCAAAGCTCATATGAACAAAAGACACTAAACCAGCAAATAAATGGCTGACCCAGCTCTACACCAGGTCTTCAGCTTAGATATAACGGCTTCCAGTTTAGTGTTTTTATGAGGTTATAGTTTGTGTTACCAAGTGGTTCAGAGATTATTGTGTCTTAGCATCTTTCCCTCCTCTTGAATTGGTTTGTCTAAGATCTATACGATGGTCTTTATTCTATCTTATATTTTCTGCTGTGTTTTGCTGTTATCTCCTAGAAGCCCGTTCATCTCTATGATGTGACTGAAAGGGAGTCAATATGGATTGGAGAGGAGGTGGGGAGGAACTATAAAGAAGAGAGGGAGGGTAAACATTAATCAGGATAAAAATAGAGATAACATGTAGTCATATTAATGCAAGCTCATCTTTTCTTTCATGCTTCCCCTTTTTCCCCTCATTTTCTATCATTGTGTATATGATAGCTCCAGTAGCTACAGGAATACAGCATTCACAGATATCTATCTCTCCATTCTACAACCTCCAGTGTCTCATTTTTATCTATATATTTATAAAATGTTACTTTTATAAACAAAATGAGGTGACATGGTATTTTAGATAAGTGTCTAAATATTTATTGTTAGTGCTTATTAGTTAATGAAAATAATGTTTAAAAACGAACATTTATATTCTCTCAAAAACCTAAAAATTTTCTATATCAAAGAACAAGTACGAACATATATTATTATAGAAAATTCTTAGCAACTATATTGTTCAAAATACAATGCATACCTTAGAAGCAGTGAAATCTTATCCAGGAGCATATATCAAAGGCCGGGATTACATGTGTATGCAATATCCACTCATTTTTACCCAAGGACTTTTAGTGGACAGTGATAAAGTGTAGTTATCCTGGTGGCCTCTAAGTCAGTCCTTGCAACTTGTCTATGGCAGAGTAAATTTTCAGATGTCATGAGTTGTTTCAATCTTTTAGAAGAATACTCAGCTGAAACATGAAATTGTTTGACAAGAATATCTGTCATATAGAAAGGCAATAAAATTGAGCTTTCTGGATTTTAGTAAGTTCTGCAGTGCAAAAGAAAGTTTAGGTATCAAATTTTAGTTAAAACTTTGAAAGTGTACATGTTACTATGAAGCAACTACAATTTCATTCAGTCCAACAAGCCCAACTTATCTGCCGCAATCAACATAAAAAGGGGGCTAAACTAAACATCTGAAATAATATATGTTTATCTGAGAGTATCTCAATCATCCCTGAGTTCTTTTAAGTCTCACTACTTGATTTGCACAGGCAATTTTCTGAGAAATTATGGAGAAAAATCAGAAAATTATTAAATGCCTTAGAACGAAGCAGCAGGGTTCTGCTCTAAGATATTTCTGTTTGTTCACTATTCTTGAAAACCTGGTCTTTTTCACAAAGAAAAGTTTTTTCCTGTCTCGAATTAACATTTCTGAGCACTCCTTTAGAGAACCATTCATAGAATATTTATTGTATTTATTTTCAAGCAGTATTACTTCTTACTGCCATTCACAGATTTATGGAAAAGAAAATAGCATGCTGTTATTCATATTTCAATATATAGAATTCTGGTAGAATGGAAATTAAAGATAAGATGATTTATATACTTAAACATAGTTTGAAGCTAGAAAGATGGAATAAATAAGCTATTCAGAAAATGACTACTCTTTGCGAACGCATCAGTTTTCTGAAAACTTAGATAGAAACCATTTGTAATTTCAAGGAGTATATTAAAATAAATGGGAAGCATATCTTAAATATATGGTTTAGATTTTTAAGTATGCTACAATAAATCATGAAGTGGTAGCTCTTTATAGGTTTCACTATCAATGTGCATAAGCACTCCCGTATATGCTTGCTGTGTATCAATTTCTTCTGAGATAAAATATTGTATTGGGGAGGAGCTCATTAAGGCTGTGAATATTTAGAAAGAATTCAAATATTCCATGCTGCAACAATTCACTTTAAAGAAGTAAACAAAATCTTTAGGAAGTTCCTGAAACTGGCCAGAAGGGATATATTTTCCCTCCCCAAGTATTTATGACCAATAAGGAATGCTTAGATACGCAGAAGAGCTAAGTTGGTTATAAGAGGCTCAAACCAACTAGGATGTGTAAAAGAGATATTTTGAACTGAGGAGCTATCTACAAGTTGTGCAGTAAAGTCCCATGTTCTAGTTTTGTGAACTAACATCCTGCTAGGTTGGTTCTAGGTGATAGATCTGTCCTTTGATTATCCATACTCCTGTAAGCAACCCCTAATCCATTTTTGTATAAATACACACCCAAAATGAGTTCATCAAGTGGGATATTGGCATTATCTATATTTTTTCTGTCCTTGGTTCTCTATCAGGATTAGGTAGACATTTGTTTCCTGTCTCTCAGGAATCATGTGAAACAACCACAGCTATGAGAATAGAGGAACAC
The DNA here is from genome assembly GCF_004785775.1 of Grammomys surdaster. NCBI lineage: Eukaryota > Metazoa > Chordata > Mammalia > Rodentia > Muridae > Grammomys > Grammomys surdaster. The sequence goes on along the minus strand of NW_021604641.1, from coordinate 647,637 downwards.
AGGGCATGATCTTCTTTACAATAGAGACTTTGCAAAGTTACTAAAGTCAGAATCTTTGAATAATTTCAGCAGGAATATACATTGAAAAAATGAGTTATGATTTTGTAACTTCTATATATTATATGCTTAGTTATCATGGTAGCATATGAAAGATCTTTAAGTAATGCATAGCACACAAAATGGCATAGTTTCAAAAAAAACATCTTGCCAGTATTTTAAAATTTGATTGTAGCCATGCTGAATTTCTCACTTGTCCTTCTGATCAATTATTCTTTATAGTCCAGCTCCGTCTAAATTTATCTGAGCCTTTCATGATGGTTTTGCTACAATGACATATAGGAGTATTGCATAGAAAATTATTCTGTTTATTTCCTTCTCTGTGCTTTTGTTTCTTGTTTTCTTTGGAAGGCTCCTTGTAGGAAGAGCACGCACTGTGCACGTTCCTCAGATATTGTGAATATCTGTTCTCTATGGAAATGGGTTTCAGACTGTCCTTGTATAAAATTAATACCAGAGATAACCAATTTACAAGAGAAAAGCTCTACTTAAATAACCTCTTTTCAAAGATTTCCATCTTTGGCTGCCTAGTCTTGTCATTTTGGTCCTGTAGCAGAGTATTATATCATGGTGGGAGCATGTGTCAAAGAAAACCGCTCATCTAAGGATATCTGAGGAGTAAAAAGAGAGAGGAGATAGCTCCAATATCACTTTATTTTTTTATTTTTTCCTTTACTATTATTAATTGTTCCATTCGTTTACATCTCAAATGATATCCTACTTCCCAGTTACTCGCTTCACCAATCCCCTATCCCATGATATCCCACTTCTTGGTTACCCCTCTGCCACCCCAAATCCCACATCTGCCCTTCCCTACCTTTTGTCTGTATGAAAGAGCTCCCCCACCCACCCAGACACTCCTGCCTGACCACTCCAGCATCCCCTATCCTGGGGCATCAAACCACCCCAGGAACAAGGGCATCTCATCCTGTTACTGTCAGGTAAGGCCACCCTCTGTTACATATGTATCTGGAAACATGGATCCATCTAGGTACACTCTTTGGTTGGTAGTCTAGTCTCTGGGAGAACTGGGTGGTCAGGCCAGTCTATGTTGTTCTAACAATGAGGTTGCAACCACCTCCACTCCTCTAGTCCTTCTGACAGCTCCACCACCAGGTTCCCTGATTTCAGTCTGATATTTGGCTCCAACCATCCGCATCTACATTGGTCAGTTATTGGCTGGCTGGACCTCCCTAGGAACTGCCACACTTGGTTCCTGTCCGTTAGCACCTCTTGACCAGGGCAACAGTTTTGGGATTGGTGTCGGCAGATATGATGTGTCCACAAGTAGGGCTATTTCCAGGTTGTCCCTTCCTTCAGTATCTCTTCCTTTTGTTTTTTTTTTTTTGGTTTTTTTTTGTTTGTTTGTTTGTTTTGTCCCTGTACTTCCTTTGGAGAGGAACATTTCATTTAGTACATCAGATTCAGGGGATATACAATATCCAACTCACAAAAGTTTCTACTTTTAAAGACTCTGTACCTCTGTGTATTTTGAGAATATGTTATCAGGAGGAAACTGCCCCCACAGATATAAACCATGGTCTTATACTTCATTATTCATGGATAATATACTTCCTTCACATTTCTTAACTGGATTATATGATCCAGTGGGAAAGAAAGATGTTCTCAAACCCTCAAAATTTATGTGGAAAACAAAAGGTTATGATTTGAATATTATTTTTCCTATAAATTTACAAACAAATTTATAAAAAGTCTTCATTATTGATATTAGGAGAGTAGAATTGGAAAAATATTAAGGTTTTGAAGTGTCTGAGTAGTTATTAAGCCATCATTGTAGCATTTTTCTATTCTGACTTCAGCACATTAATGAAGGAGAGAGAAATGAGACAAACATAGGACAATGCTCACATATTTCCCTGCCAACAGGACACAGGTGATATGAAGAATCAAATGAACCTGAGCAGAGGTTACAAGGGCTAAGTTGAAAGAGCAAGTGGGTAGGGAAGATGAGAGGAGAAGACACATTTATTAAGTATACTCTGTCCAAATATTTCACACTATCTAAAACATTATGCTATTTTAAAATTTTAAACAATTTTTAAAATGAGAGAATACTTTGTTGAGAATATTTATAAATGTTACTCATTAAACATATGAAGAGTCAGGCATTGGGATAAATATTTCTGAAAGGTAGAGTAAGTGGTTAATTTAAAGGAAAGTTCATGTTGTCCCAGATACATCAAGCCCAATTGTAAGTACAAATTAGGTAACTTGTGATGTGGAAGGCATAAACCAAGTCAGATTGAGATATAGGGGAGTCCAGAAGATCTGTGAGGAGTTGCAGAAAAGAAAAAGTAAAGCCATAATATAGCATATGAAAAAAATCTATAAAAATGAGTGATAGATAACTTATGGAGGGTGGAATCGAAATGATCATGAACATTGAGTTGTGATGGACAATTTCAAGGCTGCATAAAATTACAAAGATTTTATTTTCAAATTTAGCATAGAGTGTTTTCTATGCTTATTGCTTTCTGTTTTAAGAACTTTATTTGATAAAAGCATCAGTTGACACATTAATGAAATCTCTATCTTGCCTGTTCTTAACTAATAGATTTATTTACTGAGCAGCATGAAGAAGTGATAGGAGAACACAGGAAGGACTTCCTTTTGATGAAAGTGTTGATAGAGTTTTATCAAAGACCTTATTTTGTTGACTCTAACAGACCCAGAATACCACTCAAACTATAATCAGATTCAGTCAACCTACACTCAGATAATGTTTCCAATGTTCATGGAAGTACTTGTCTTGTTAAAGGTTGTTTTTAATTTGCTGGTTGCTTTCAGCAAATGTTTAGCATATTAAAGAACTATACACACACTTTTCTTTTGAACCAGAGACATGAAAGTATTCAAACATAAAGAGTAATTTATGACCTTTTGGCTGTGGCAGACATCTGGCTGGTAAGTACCAGATACATTACATTTAATAGAACAGAAAATAGGGAATAGCCTTGAACTAATTGGTACAGGAGAAAACTTCCTGAACAGAACACCAATGGTTCAGGATCTAATACCTACAATTGGTAAATAGGACCTCATGAAACTAAAAAGTGTCTATAAGGCATTAGAATAAAACAATAGTCTACATATTGGGAAAGGATCTTCACCAACTCTATATTTGACAGAGGGTTATTATACAAAATTTATAAAGAACTCAAGACGTTAGACACCAAAATCCCAAATTACCCAAATAAGAATTGGGATATTGTAGCAAACAGAGGATTTTCAACAGATGAATCTTGAATGGTTGAGAAAAAGTTGAAGAAATATTTAAAGTCTCCAGTCATCAAAGAAATGCAAATCAAAACTATTCTGAGATTCCACCGAATACCAGTCAGAATAGCTAAGATCAAAAACATGCTGGCAAGAATGTTGAGCAAGGGGAACATGTCTTCATTGTTAGTAGGAGTGTAAACTTGTATATCCACTTTGGAAATCCACTTGACAGTTTCTCAGAAATCTGGGAAAAGTTCTACCCCAAGACCCAGCTATACTACTCCTGGCCATACACCAAAAAAGATGTTCCACCATTCCACAAACACACTTGCTCAACTATGTTCATAACAGCTTTATTCATAATAGCAAGGAACTAGAAACAACCTATATATCCCTCAACTAAAGAATGAATAAAGAAAATGTGGTACATGTACACAACAGAACTATATTATTTGTTAAAAACAAAGACATAAAGAATTTTGTGGGCAAATCTATGGAACTTCAGAATATAATCCTGAGTGAGGTAACCAGATCCAAAAGGACATGCATGTTATGTAGTCAATTATAATTGATATTAGATATAAAATATAGGATACCTATGCTATATCTAAATTCTTATCTGAGAAAAGAACCACAAGTATTTGTGACATTTTTCTGCTCCTTATTCAAAACATTTAGCCTTTACCAGTACTTCTCATCCCTTATTTTGTATCATCATCAACATTTAAAGAACTTGTTAAAACATCATTACTGATGAGCACAGAACAGACTTATTGCTCAAGTTGGAACAACAGAAACAAAAATAATAGTATTTTAGAGTTTATAGATATTTAATGAAACATTATATTAACTATATAATAACAGATTCATGAAAAACAAAAGAGGTATGGAAATTTCAAAGTATAAAACTTTAACCACATTTGCAATAAATTTATACTTAACACTTTGAACGAAAACTTCATATACCTTCTACCAAAATGTACTTCAGCTTAAATATTATTATCTTTTACTGTCAATTGTTCAAGTACCAATATGTTGACATTTTAGTCCTATATAAACTTTATCAAGTATATTGACAAAACAGCTCTAAAAGTGACATTAGAATAATAGCTTTTTAATAATTAAATATATTTATTGTCATTTTTTTCTCCAGTCACCTATATTCACTTTGATGTACTTAGGATATGAAGGAAGTTTGAGATGCAAGTATGTATACGTATTCATGTCAGGGGAAACAAATACCATTGTGTACAGATAAATATATGAGGTATAGGTAGATTTGATTAGAAAGTAAAGAATCAAAAAATTATTTCTAATTTCATTATTAATAAGTCAGGTCTTATTGTTTGACATTTTTCATTCACATATGATTCCAAGCCATGTTAATTATAACTTATATTAATCATATGTTAAATATTATAAGGACTTGTATAAATATATTCTCTGTGATTATGATGTCCCTTATTTAAATATAGAAGGTTAATGAATACATGCCTCATTTTATTAATATTACTCTGCCCATTGATTCATTTTTTTATCATCCAGACTAAGAAGCCAGTTTATTAAAAAAAAAGAATTACTGACTCTGCTTCTTACATTTTTTTTTTACTTACTTTTTACAGTCTCTTTACTCACAGGGCTCAGAAAATACTGTTTGCAAACATGACAAATTAAAGAACCCAAATGAAATCTTTCTCCAAAGACATAGCTTTTACTCAACAAATTCAAACCAGCTGTACTTGTGCTAGATGCTAGGGAAAATACTGCACCACAACTTGTTTGTCCACAAATGAATCATCTCAAGAGATGTAATTCATAATCCTGCAGGTGGCATTTACTTGACAAAGTACACTTTTTGAGTTCACTGAACTGAAAAAAATAACTTCCTCTGTAAAAAGCTTTTAAATTGCTCCAAAATGTTTTATTTGAATTTTAAAAGGAAGTGTTTATTTCCACATAACTGAATATCTTAAAATTTTCATTCCTATAATCCAATTGCCAAATAGATAGTACCCAGTAAGACACAGTAATTTAGGTAAGAGGTATTTAGTGTAAAGTGAGAAATCTACACAGAGGAGTTGGATTTGTAACAACGTGTCCTTACAAAATATAAGTACATACACAATAATACAGACAGAGACACAAAAGTCCTGAAGAGCACAATAGATAAGAAGACTTACCCACTCTCTTCCAGAATCTAGGAGTTAATTTCCAGCATACAGGTTGTGGCATACAATTGTCTGCAACTCCAGTGCCTGGGGATCTGATGTCTTCTGCCCTCTAGAGGCACCAAACACACACATTGCACAGTTATATATACAGGTAAAAACACCTATTCCTGTAAAATAAAGTGAGAAAAAAATAATGAAAGACTGAGACAGAGGATGAAAGGAGAATATTATTTTTCACAATATTCATTGATTTATAAAGGTGTTATCTAGAGTTAAATATTCAGTAGCAAAGAATACAGAAAATGTGTCACCTTAAAACAAACAAAATCTCTCATAAATCAGTGAGAGTGAAACATGTATCAAGCAAAAATATATCATAGCTAACATAATTTTAATATTACCAGCAATATATTTTCTAGGCTATTCAATTTCTTACATTGAACAATCCCAAGAATAGTTATATATTTGCAAATCCTTTAGCTGTATAAGACCTTAAAGTATGCATCAACAAGAGAAGTAGAAACCTCACAGGGCTATTACTTTTAGTTTGTTGACTTGTATGTCTTATTCCCATAAGAGAGTCTGTATGATTTGCCAGTCTTGGGGTATCTGTAACCTCACCAAACTTCCAATCCTTTGGCCACATGATTCAGTGAAAACAAGAATAATCATTGCTGAGTTTCCTTCATGAACCTCTGCCTATCATAATGAATATCCTTCATCACGTTAAAGGCTTGAGACTCTCTTAGATTGAGTAACAGCTGCTTCGCAATCTCACTCTGAAGTATTTAATAGGAAAGCATCATCAGTGAACCAAACATTTGTTTGACCCAAGAAGAATTTATATCTAGATCCCTACATGTTCACTGTAGTTAAAGGCATCAGAGATAATGTATAACTCACCCTACCTTATGAAGGAGGTCTTCTTACTGCTCACAAAATCGTTAGAGTCTATAAAAGAAAAATCACTTGCATAACTATCTATCCTGATTATTTTAGACAAGGCCACAGTGAAGGACTACCAAGACCAAGGATCCTTTGTAAGCAAGTACACCAGAATACTGGAAAGAGGACAAAGACATAGTGATTCTCAGCTCAAAGTGTCTCACTTGTGACAGACTGGAGACAAGTGGAAAAGCACTCACTGGCCTTGAATGTGTTAGCTTTTTTTCTCCTCAGAGGATATGGAATGTACTGTGCCATTTCAGGTTGTTCAATGCAAACACAAGAACTGAGTATTGTACATAGGCCATTGCACTGCCAAAACATGTGATATCATTTATTAAGTAAGCAAAAACTATTAAAATAAGATAAACCAAAGGCTACATAGAGACAAATTGCATTTTCCTAAACCCATTTTATGGGATTGTGAGAAGTTAGCCAAATGAGACTTTATGATGGACCATCCATGAGTTATCATCAATATACATGAATTTTTAGCCAAAAATATTAATTCTTCATATGCTAACCAATCAGTCAGAATGAATTTCTTTATAAGTATGGGATTTTCATATGAATCTAAAAGCTTCTAACTCAAAGCGTTTAACTAGTGCTTCCAACCCATGTAAATATTCTTTGACATTTAAGTAATGGGAAGATCCTGAGATCTACCACTCAGTCACAACTGAATATAGAGTCCTACAATTTAGCAAGATTTGAGCCTTGAGATAAATCATGTTAGTTAGAATCTTGTTTTCAAAGTAGTATCTGTTTCTTGGTAACTAGGTAATTGGTTTTTATCAAGATGCTTGCATAGAGAATATGAAAATTCTGGTACTCGAGTAGTCATTTTTATTATTATTATTATTTTAATCAATGAGGTTTGGAACTTGCCAATCACTTCCTTTCGAATGCCTCTTCCCAGATCATACCCAGGAATTTTAATTATAAAGCTATTAAATTTTTCATGCAATATACATGATGTAATATGATACCTAGACCTTGCTACATGGAAAATTTATATAGCTCCTCTAAGATAGCATTATCATATTATCAAGCTGGTGCTCCTTCCATGTCATACATAATATGCTGATAGAAGATAGTCAAATGACACATGAAGCCTTGTTAAAGTGTATTTTAATGTATTGTGCCCATTTTGACATTTAGACAGATAGTAGTTATCTGACATCGATACTGAAAAGGCTATTTGCAATACAAATATTTGCATAAAATGTCTCATCTTGGCAGCTGAAATATCAATGTTTAAGGAGTCTTACAACTGCTTATCCCACTAAAATGGACTATGATGCTACCAGCAGTGGGTATCCAGATACTTGAGATATTCTGATGCATTCAGAAAGGATGTGGAATTGAAAACTTCTTTTCACATTGAGTATTTCCTTTCTTATCTTCAACAAAAAGGGAAACATTTGTCTCTCTTAGTTTACATATAATGTTTTTGAGATGTGCTAATAGAAACAGCAGTTTCTATCTGAATTTGAGGTGATGACACAGGGCACAGACAGATATTAAGGGGAAAGGACTCATAAACACAATAAGAATGAAGATAACACTTAAGGAAGGAAGGACTTTAATAGCTGAAGGGCTTTTGCCAGTCATATTTCAGGGAAGGCATAGACTCTAAAATTGTAAGATTTTAATTGCATGAATATCAGTCACCAGTGCTGCTATCTTCACAGTCTACTACTCTTGACATGGTACTGTGTTCCTTTCAAGTATATTGTTTTCTTTGCCTCTACTTACTATATCTCAGCAGTTTCACCTTGATTATCACAATATAAAATATACTTGGAAGGAAGATATCACCTTTTTTCATTTCCCCTTTCCCTGTTAGGTTCTGCAACTTTGACAGTTTTAGCAGCATATTTTACTAAATATCACATGAATAAATTTCTCCCTGACTATATAATCAGACATTTCACCCAAAGCCAAATGTGTGGTAAAAGTGCTCTAATCTGTATTGCATGTCATATAGACATACATATATGTATGTATATGATTTTAATTTGCCAATGGGTACAAAAATGAAAATGAAATCATTATTAATTCTATGAGTCTTTCAATACCCAAGGAAATTACCTTTCTTGAAAAAGAATACTTTAAGAAAATCATTTTTCATTTCCTGAGAGGTATAATTATTTAACTCATTAGCAGTAGTCAAACTGACTGTTACATTTTAGTGATTCATACAGAGGAACTAAAAGTTGAATATTTTTTTCAGTACCTAATTTCATTATGCCAATTCTGTGACTTGAGAAATGACATGGGACAATAAGTTTGTAACACTAATGGATGTTATTTCCAATGTAAAAAAGATAAACTTAAAACACTTCTCATTAAAGAAATTCAATTTATCACAGCAGGGCAGCAGTATTAGTGCATTCTGAGTTCTACAAAAAAAAGCTAATATTAGAGCACTCATTAATCTCTCATCTAAGATTATAGGGCTCTGAAAGTTCTTGAAAGATGTTACTGCCTTTAAAAATATTATTGGCAAAGTGGTTCCTTATTTTAAAAATGCAATTTGGCAATCCAAAGTCATATTAAAACCTTTAATTTAGGACAGGTGAGGTAGGTTGGCACAGTGGGTAGAGCCTGACCATTTGAGATCAACTTGCAGACTCACAAGGAAGAAGGAGAGAACAAACTCGTACAAGTTGTCCTTTGAATTTTTTCAAATGTGCTATGGGATTTGTGTGTGAGTGCGCACATTCTGTTTCTGTCTATTGGTCTATTTCTGTCTCTGCCTTTCTCTCTCTCTCTCTCTCTCTCTCTCTCTCTCTCTCTCTCTCTCTCT